>NW_026960681.1:0-64935 GCF_021018805.1 Prinia subflava | reverse complement strand
ACCGAAAACCATAGTGTTCTACATAGCTCTTCCATGGAAAACAAGCAATTTAGATCCTAAAACCTTTGCTCTTGCTCTGCAGACGAGGAATACACCAACTGGTACAAAATATACTTCACTTGTGGAAAAGGGGCAAGAAAGTGTCTGCAGCAGCTTTTCTGCTCGCTGGAAACACATACAACTAACAAGGCTTGTGTCTTGAGAAAACCAACACAGTAACAGCAAAGCACAGTGTTCTACATATCTCTTCCAAGGAAATCAAGCAATTTAGGTCCTAAAACCATTGCTCCTGCTCTCCAGACAAGGAATACACCAACTGGTACAAAATATACGTCAGTAGTGGAGAAAGCAGGTACGTGTCTTCAAGAGCTTCTCTGCTCGCTGCAAGTACAGAGAACAAACAGGGTTTGTTTCTTGAGAAAACCGACACAGCAACAGCAAAGCATAGTGTTCTACAGAGCTCTTCCATGGAAATCAAGCAATTTAGGTCCTAACACCTTTGCTCTTGCTCTGCAGACGAGGAATACACACACTGGTACAAAATATATTTCACTTGTGGAAAAGGGGCAAGAAAGTGTCTGCAGCAGCTTCTCTGCTTGCTGCAAACACAGACAACCAACAGGACTTGTGTCTTGAGAAAACCAACACAGCAACAGCAAAGCATAGTGTTCTACAGAGCTCTTCCAGGGAAAACAAGCAATTTAGATCCTAAAACCTTTGCTCTTGCTCTGCAGACGAGGAATACACCAACTGGTACAAAATATACTTCACTTGTGGAAAAGGGGCAAGAAAGTGTCTGCAGCAGCTTCTCTGCTTGCTGAAAACACAGGGAACAAACAGGGTTTGTGTCTTGAGAAAACCAACACAGCAACAGCAAAGCATAGTGTTCTACATAGCTCTTCCATGGAAAACAAGCAATTTAGATCCTAAAACCTTTGCTCTTGCTCTGCAGACGAGGAATACACCAACTGGTACAAAATATACTTCACTTGTGGAAAAGAGGCAAGAAAGTGTCTGCAGCAGCTTCTCTGCTTGCTGAAAACACAGGGAACAAACAGGGTTTGTGTCTTTAGAAAACCAACACAGCAACAGCAAAGCATAGTGTTCTACATAGCTCTTCCATGGAAAACAAGCAATTTAGATCCTAAAACCTTTGCTCTTGCTCTGCAGACGAGGAATACACCAACTGGTACAAAATATACTTCACTTGTGGAAAAGGAGCAAGAAAGTGTCTGCAGCAGCTTCTCTGCTTGCTGAAAACACAGGGAACAAACAGGGTTTGTGTCTTGAGAAAACCAACACAGCAACAGCAAAGCATAGTGTTCTACATAGCTCTTCCATGGAAAACAAGCAATTTAGATCCTAAAACCTTTGCTCTTGCTCTGCAGACGAGGAATACACAAACTGGTACAAAATATACTTCACTTGTGGAAAAGGAGCAAGAAAGTGTCTGCAGCAGCTTCTCTGCTTGCTGAAAACACAGAGAACAAACAGGGCTTGTGTCTTGAGAAAACAAACACAGCAACCGAAAACCATAGTGTTCTACAGAGCTCTTCCATGGAAAACAAGCAATTTAGATCCTAAAACCTTTGCTCTTGCTCTGCAGACGAGGAATACACCAACTGGTACAAAATATACTTCACTTGTGGAAAAGGGGCAAGAAAGTGTCTGCAGCAGCTTCTCTGCTTGCTGAAAACACAGGGAACAAACAGGGTTTGTGTCTTGAGAAAACCAACACAGTAACAGCAAAGCACAGTGTTCTACATATCTCTTCCAAGGAAATCAAGCAATTTAGGTCCTAAAACCATTGCTCCTGCTCTCCAGACGAGGAATACACCAACTGGTACAAAATATACGTCAGTAGTGGAGAAAGCAGGTACGTGTCTTCAAGAGCTTCTCTGCTCGCTGCAAGTACAGAGAACAAACAGGGTTTGTTTCTTGAGAAAACCGACACAGCAACAGCAAAGCATAGTGTTCTACAGAGGTCTTCCATGGAAAACAAGCAATTTAGATCTTAAAACCTTTGCTCTTGCTCTGCAGACGAGGAATACACAAATGGTACAAAATATACTTCACTAGTGGAAAAGGAGCAAGAAAGTGTCTGCAGCAGCTTCTCTGCTTGCTGAAAACACAGAGAACAAACAGGGCTTGTGTCTTGAGAAAACAAACACAGCAACCGAAAACCATAGTGTTCTACATAGCTCTTCCATGGAAAACAAGCAATTTAGATCCTAAAACCTTTGCTCTTGCTCTGCAGACGAGGAATACACCAACTGGTACAAAATATACTTCACTTGTGGAAAAGGGGCAAGAAAGTGTCTGCAGCAGCTTTTCTGCTCGCTGGAAACACATACAACTAACAAGGCTTGTGTCTTGAGAAAACCAACACAGTAACAGCAAAGCACAGTGTTCTACATATCTCTTCCAAGGAAATCAAGCAATTTAGGTCCTAAAACCATTGCTCCTGCTCTCCAGACAAGGAATACACCAACTGGTACAAAATATACGTCAGTAGTGGAGAAAGCAGGTACGTGTCTTCAAGAGCTTCTCTGCTCGCTGCAAGTACAGAGAACAAACAGGGTTTGTTTCTTGAGAAAACCGACACAGCAACAGCAAAGCATAGTGTTCTACAGAGGTCTTCCATGGAAATCAAGCAATTTAGGTCCTAACACCTTTGCTCTTGCTCTGCAGACGAGGAATACACACACTGGTACAAAATATATTTCACTTGTGGAAAAGGGGCAAGAAAGTGTCTGCAGCAGCTTCTCTGCTTGCTGCAAACACAGACAACCAACAGGACTTGTGTCTTGAGAAAACCAACACAGCAACAGCAAAGCATAGTGTTCTACATAGCTCTTCCATGGAAAACAAGCAATTTAGATCCTAAAACCTTTGCTCTTGCTCTGCAGACGAGGAATACACCAACTGGTACAAAATATACTTCACTTGTGGAAAAGGGGCAAGAAAGTGTCTGCAGCAGCTTTTCTGCTCGCTGGAAACACATACAACTAACAAGGCTTGTGTCTTGAGAAAACCAACACAGTAACAGCAAAGCACAGTGTTCTACATATCTCTTCCAAGGAAATCAAGCAATTTAGGTCCTAAAACCATTGCTCCTGCTCTCCAGACGAGGAATACACCAACTGGTACAAAATATACGTCAGTAGTGGAGAAAGCAGGTACGTGTCTTCAAGAGCTTCTCTGCTCGCTGCAAGTACAGAGAACAAACAGGGTTTGTTTCTTGAGAAAACCGACACAGCAACAGCAAAGCATAGTGTTCTACAGAGCTCTTCCATGGAAATCAAGCAATTTAGGTCCTAACACCTTTGCTCTTGCTCTGCAGACGAGGAATACACACACTGGTACAAAATATATTTCACTTGTGGAAAAGGGGCAAGAAAGTGTCTGCAGCAGCTTCTCTGCTTGCTGCAAACACAGACAACCAACAGGACTTGTGTCTTGAGAAAACCAACACAGCAACAGCAAAGCATAGTGTTCTACATAGCTCTTCCATGGAAAACAAGCAATTTAGATCCTAAAACCTTTGCTCTTGCTCTGCAGACGAGGAATACACCAACTGGTACAAAATATACGTCAGTAGTGGAGAAAGCAGGTACGTGTCTTCAAGAGCTTCTCTGCTTGCTGAAAACACAGGGAACAAACAGGGCTTGTGTGTTTAGAAAACCAACACAGCAACAGCAAAGCATAGTGTTCTTAATAGCTCTTCCAATGAAATCAAGCAATTTAGATCCTAAAACGTTTGCTCTTGCTCTGCAGACGTGGAATACACCAACTGGTACAAAATATACTTCACTTGTGGAAAAGGGGGAAGAAAGTGTCTGCAGCAGCTTCTCTGCTTGCTGCAAACACAGACAACCAACAGGACTTGTGTCTTGAGAAAACCAACACAGCAACAGCAAAGCATAGTGTTCTACAGAGCTCTTCCATGGAAAACAAGCAATTTAGATCCTAAAACCTTTGCTCTTGCTCTGCAGAGGAGGAATACACCAACTGGTACAAAATATACTTCACTTGTGGAAAAGGAGCAAGAAAGTGTCTGCAGCAGCTTCTCTGCTTGCTGAAAACACAGGGAACAAACAGGGTTTGTGTCTTGAGAAAACCAACACAGCAACAGCAAAGCATAGTGTTCTACATAGCTCTTCCATGGAAAACAAGCAATTTAGATCCTAAAACCTTTGCTCTTGCTCTGCAGACGAGGAATACACAAACTGGTACAAAATATACTTCACTAGTGGAAAAGGAGCAAGAAAGTGTCTGCAGCAGCTTCTCTGCTTGCTGAAAACACAGAGAACAAACAGGGCTTGTGTCTTGAGAAAACAAACACAGCAACCGAAAACCATAGTGTTCTACATAGCTCTTCCATGGAAAACAAGCAATTTAGATCCTAAAACCTTTGCTCTTGCTCTGCAGACGAGGAATACACCAACTGGTACAAAATATACTTCACTTGTGGAAAAGGGGCAAGAAAGTGTCTGCAGCAGCTTTTCTGCTCGCTGGAAACACATACAACTAACAAGGCTTGTGTCTTGAGAAAACCAACACAGTAACAGCAAAGCACAGTGTTCTACATATCTCTTCCAAGGAAATCAAGCAATTTAGGTCCTAAAACCTTTGCTCCTGCTCTCCAGACGAGGAATACACCAACTGGTACAAAATATACGTCAGTAGTGGAGAAAGCAGGTACGTGTCTTCAAGAGCTTCTCTGCTCGCTGCAAGTACAGAGAACAAACAGGGTTTGTTTCTTGAGAAAACCGACACAGCAACAGCAAAGCATAGTGTTCTACAGAGCTCTTCCATGGAAATCAAGCAATTTAGGTCCTAACACCTTTGCTCTTGCTCTGCAGACGAGGAATACACACACTGGTACAAAATATATTTCACTTGTGGAAAAGGGGCAAGAAAGTGTCTGCAGCAGCTTCTCTGCTTGCTGCAAACACAGACAACCAACAGGACTTGTGTCTTGAGAAAACCAACACAGCAACAGCAAAGCATAGTGTTCTACAGAGCTCTTCCATGGAAAACAAGCAATTTAGATCCTAAAACCTTTGCTCTTGCTCTGCAGACGAGGAATACACCAACTGGTACAAAATATACTTCACTTGTGGAAAAGGGGCAAGAAAGTGTCTGCAGCAGCTTCTCTGCTTGCTGAAAACACAGGGAACAAACAGGGTTTGTGTCTTGAGAAAACCAACACAGCAACAGCAAAGCATAGTGTTCTACATAGCTCTTCCATGGAAAACAAGCAATTTAGATCCTAAAACCTTTGCTCTTGCTCTGCAGACGAGGAATACACACACTGGTACAAAATATATTTCACTTGTGGAAAAGGGGCAAGAAAGTGTCTGCAGCAGCTTCTCTGCTTGCTGAAAACACAGGGAACAAACAGGACTTGCGTCTTGAGAAAACCAACACAGCAACAGCAAAGCATAGTGTTCTACAGAGCTCTTCCATGGAAAACAAGCAATTTAGATCCTAAAACCTTTGCTCTTGCTCTGCAGACGAGGAATACACCAACTGGTACAAAATATACTTCACTAGTGGAAAAGAGGCAAGAAAGTGTCTGCAGCAGCTTCTCTGCTTGCTGAAAACACAGGGAACAAACAGGGTTTGTTTCTTGAGAAAACCAACACAGCAACAGCAAAGCATAGTGTTCTACAGAGCTCTTCCATGGAAAACAAGCAATTTAGATCCTAAAACCTTTGCTCTTGCTCTGCAGACGAGGAATACACACACTGGTACAAAATATACTTCACTTGTGGAAAAGGAGCAAGAAAGTGTCTGCAGCAGCTTCTCTGCTTGCTGAAAACACAGGGAACAAACAGGGTTTGTGTCTTGAGAAAACCAACACAGCAACAGCAAAGCATAGTGTTCTACATAGCTCTTCCATGGAAAACAAGCAATTTAGATCCTAAAACCTTTGCTCTTGCTCTGCAGACGAGGAATACACAAACTGGTACAAAATATACTTCACTAGTGGAAAAGGAGCAAGAAAGTGTCTGCAGCAGCTTCTCTGCTTGCTGAAAACACAGAGAACAAACAGGGCTTGTGTCTTGAGAAAACAAACACAGCAACCGAAAACCATAGTGTTCTACATAGCTCTTCCATGGAAAACAAGCAATTTAGATCCTAAAACCTTTGCTCTTGCTCTGCAGACGAGGAATACACCAACTGGTACAAAATATACTTCACTTGTGGAAAAGGGGCAAGAAAGTGTCTGCAGCAGCTTTTCTGCTCGCTGGAAACACATACAACTAACAAGGCTTGTGTCTTGAGAAAACCAACACAGTAACAGCAAAGCACAGTGTTCTACATATCTCTTCCAAGGAAATCAAGCAATTTAGGTCCTAAAACCTTTGCTCCTGCTCTCCAGACGAGGAATACACCAACTGGTACAAAATATACGTCAGTAGTGGAGAAAGCAGGTACGTGTCTTCAAGAGCTTCTCTGCTCGCTGCAAGTACAGAGAACAAACAGGGTTTGTTTCTTGAGAAAACCGACACAGCAACAGCAAAGCATAGTGTTCTACAGAGCTCTTCCATGGAAATCAAGCAATTTAGGTCCTAACACCTTTGCTCTTGCTCTGCAGACGAGGAATACACACACTGGTACAAAATATACTTCACTTGTGGAAAAGAGGCAAGAAAGTGTCTGCAGCAGCTTCTCTGCTTGCTGAAAACACAGGGAACAAACAGGGTTTGTGTCTTTAGAAAACCAACACAGCAACAGCAAAGCATAGTGTTCTACATAGCTCTTCCATGGAAAACAAGCAATTTAGATCCTAAAACCTTTGCTCTTGCTCTGCAGACGAGGAATACACCAACTGGTACAAAATATACTTCACTTGTGGAAAAGGAGCAAGAAAGTGTCTGCAGCAGCTTCTCTGCTTGCTGAAAACACAGGGAACAAACAGGGTTTGTGTCTTGAGAAAACCAACACAGCAACAGCAAAGCATAGTGTTCTACATAGCTCTTCCATGGAAAACAAGCAATTTAGATCCTAAAACCTTTGCTCTTGCTCTGCAGACGAGGAATACACAAACTGGTACAAAATATACTTCACTAGTGGAAAAGGAGCAAGAAAGTGTCTGCAGCAGCTTCTCTGCTTGCTGAAAACACAGAGAACAAACAGGGCTTGTGTCTTGAGAAAACAAACACAGCAACCGAAAACCATAGTGTTCTACATAGCTCTTCCATGGAAAACAAGCAATTTAGATCCTAAAACCTTTGCTCTTGCTCTGCAGACGAGGAATACACCAACTGGTACAAAATATACTTCACTTGTGGAAAAGGGGCAAGAAAGTGTCTGCAGCAGCTTTTCTGCTCGCTGGAAACACATACAACTAACAAGGCTTGTGTCTTGAGAAAACCAACACAGTAACAGCAAAGCACAGTGTTCTACATATCTCTTCCATGGAAAACAAGCAATTTAGGTCCTAAAACCATTGCTCCTGCTCTCCAGACAAGGAATACACCAACTGGTACAAAATATACGTCAGTAGTGGAGAAAGCAGGTACGTGTCTTCAAGAGCTTCTCTGCTCGCTGCAAGTACAGAGAACAAACAGGGTTTGTTTCTTGAGAAAACCGACACAGCAACAGCAAAGCATAGTGTTCTACAGAGCTCTTCCATGGAAATCAAGCAATTTAGGTCCTAACACCTTTGCTCTTGCTCTGCAGACGAGGAATACACACACTGGTACAAAATATATTTCACTTGTGGAAAAGGGGCAAGAAAGTGTCTGCAGCAGCTTCTCTGCTTGCTGCAAACACAGACAACCAACAGGACTTGTGTCTTGAGAAAACCAACACAGCAACAGCAAAGCATAGTGTTCTACAGAGCTCTTCCATGGAAAACAAGCAATTTAGATCCTAAAACCTTTGCTCTTGCTCTGCAGACGAGGAATACACCAACTGGTACAAAATATACTTCACTTGTGGAAAAGGGGCAAGAAAGTGTCTGCAGCAGCTTCTCTGCTTGCTGAAAACACAGGGAACAAACAGGGTTTGTGTCTTGAGAAAACCAACACAGCAACAGCAAAGCATAGTGTTCTACATAGCTCTTCCATGGAAAACAAGCAATTTAGATCCTAAAACCTTTGCTCTTGCTCTGCAGACGAGGAATACACACACTGGTACAAAATATATTTCACTTGTGGAAAAGGGGCAAGAAAGTGTCTGCAGCAGCTTCTCTGCTTGCTGAAAACACAGGGAACAAACAGGACTTGCGTCTTGAGAAAACCAACACAGCAACAGCAAAGCATAGTGTTCTACAGAGCTCTTCCATGGAAAACAAGCAATTTAGATCCTAAAACCTTTGCTCTTGCTCTGCAGACGAGGAATACACCAACTGGTACAAAATATACTTCACTAGTGGAAAAGAGGCAAGAAAGTGTCTGCAGCAGCTTCTCTGCTTGCTGAAAACACAGGGAACAAACAGGGTTTGTGTCTTTAGAAAACCAACACAGCAACAGCAAAGCATAGTGTTCTACAGAGCTCTTCCATGGAAAACAAGCAATTTAGATCCTAAAACCTTTGCTCTTGCTCTGCAGACGAGGAATACACCAACTGGTACAAAATATACTTCACTTGTGGAAAAGGAGCAAGAAAGTGTCTGCAGCAGCTTCTCTGCTTGCTGAAAACACAGGGAACAAGCAGGACTTGCGTCTTGAGAAAACCAACACAGCAACAGCAAAGCATAGTGTTCTACAGAGCTCTTCCATGGAAAACAAGCAATTTAGATCCTAAAACCTTTGCTCTTGCTCTGCAGACGAGGAATACACAAACTGGTACAAAATATACTTCACTAGTGGAAAAGGAGCAAGAAAGTGTCTGCAGCAGCTTCTCTGCTTGCTGAAAACACAGAGAACAAACAGGGCTTGTGTCTTGAGAAAACAAACACAGCAACCGAAAACCATAGTGTTCTACATAGCTCTTCCATGGAAAACAAGCAATTTAGATCCTAAAACCTTTGCTCTTGCTCTGCAGACGAGGAATACACCAACTGGTACAAAATATACTTCACTTGTGGAAAAGGGGCAAGAAAGTGTCTGCAGCAGCTTCTCTGCTTGCTGAAAACACAGGGAACAAACAGGGTTTGTGTCTTGAGAAAACCAACACAGCAACAGCAAAGCATAGTGTTCTACATAGCTCTTCCATGGAAAACAAGCAATTTAGATGCTAAAACCTTTGCTCTTGCTTTGCAGACGAGGAACACACTAACTGGTACAAAATATACGTCAGTAGTGGAGAAAGCAGGTACGTGTCTTCAAGAGCTTCTCTGCTTGCTGAAAACACAGGGAACAAACAGGGCTTGTGTGTTTAGAAAACCAACACAGCAACAGCAAAGCATAGTGTTCTACATAGCTCTTCCATGGAAAACAAGCAATTTAGATCCTAAAACCTTTGCTCTTGCTCTGCAGACGAGGAATACACCAACTGGTACAAAATATACTTCACTTGTGGAAAAGGAGCAAGAAAGTGTCTGCAGCAGCTTCTCTGCTTGCTGAAAACACAGGGAACAAACAGGGTTTGTGTCTTGAGAAAACCAACACAGCAACAGCAAAGCATAGTGTTCTACAGAGCTCTTCCATGGAAAACAAGCAATTTAGATCCTAAAACCTTTGCTCTTGCTCTGCAGACGAGGAATACACACACTGGTACAAAATATACTTCACTTGTGGAAAAGAGGCAAGAAAGTGTCTGCAGCAGCTTCTCTGCTTGCTGAAAACACAGGGAACAAACAGGGTTTGTGTCTTTAGAAAACCAACACAGCAACAGCAAAGCATAGGGTTCTACATAGCTCTTCCATGGAAAACAAGCAATTTAGATCCTAAAACCTTTGCTCTTGCTCTGCAGACGAGGAATACACCAACTGGTACAAAATATACTTCACTTGTGGAAAAGGAGCAAGAAAGTGTCTGCAGCAGCTTCTCTGCTTGCTGAAAACACAGGGAACAAACAGGGTTTGTGTCTTGAGAAAACCAACACAGCAACAGCAAAGCATAGTGTTCTACATAGCTCTTCCATGGAAAACAAGCAATTTAGATCCTAAAACCTTTGCTCTTGCTCTGCAGACGAGGAATACACAAACTGGTACAAAATATACTTCACTAGTGGAAAAGGAGCAAGAAAGTGTCTGCAGCAGCTTCTCTGCTTGCTGAAAACACAGAGAACAAACAGGGCTTGTGTCTTGAGAAAACAAACACAGCAACCGAAAACCATAGTGTTCTACAGAGCTCTTCCATGGAAAACAAGCAATTTAGATCCTAAAACCTTTGCTCTTGCTCTGCAGACGAGGAATACACCAACTGGTACAAAATATACTTCACTTGTGGAAAAGGAGCAAGAAAGTGTCTGCAGCAGCTTCTCTGCTTGCTGAAAACACAGGGAACAAACAGGGTTTGTGTCTTGAGAAAACCAACACAGCAACAGCAAAGCATAGTGTTCTACATAGCTCTTCCATGGAAAACAAGCAATTTAGATGCTAAAACCTTTGCTCTTGCTTTGCAGACGAGGAACACACTAACTGGTAAAAAATATACGTCAGTAGTGGAGAAAGCAGGTACGTGTCTTCAAGAGCTTCTCTGCTTGCTGAAAACACAGGGAACAAACAGGGCTTGTGTGTTTAGAAAACCAACACAGCAACAGCAAAGCATAGTGTTCTACATAGCTCTTCCATGGAAAACAAGCAATTTAGATCCTAAAACCTTTGCTCTTGCTCTGCAGACGAGGAATACACCAACTGGTACAAAATATACTTCACTTGTGGAAAAGGAGCAAGAAAGTGTCTGCAGCAGCTTCTCTGCTTGCTGAAAACACAGGGAACAAACAGGGTTTGTGTCTTGAGAAAACCAACACAGCAACAGCAAAGCATAGTGTTCTACAGAGCTCTTCCATGGAAAACAAGCAATTTAGATCCTAAAACCTTTGCTCTTGCTCTGCAGACGAGGAATACACCAACTGGTACAAAATATACTTCACTTGTGGAAAAGAGGCAAGAAAGTGTCTGCAGCAGCTTCTCTGCTTGCTGAAAACACAGGGAACAAACAGGGTTTGTGTCTTTAGAAAACCAACACAGCAACAGCAAAGCATAGTGTTCTACATAGCTCTTCCATGGAAAACAAGCAATTTAGATCCTAAAACCTTTGTTCTTCCTCTGCAGACGAGGAATACACCAACTGGTACAAAATATACTTCACTTGTGGAAAAGGAGCAAGAAAGTGTCTGCAGCAGCTTCTCTGCTTGCTGAAAACACAGGGAACAAACAGGGTTTGTGTCTTGAGAAAACCAACACAGCAACAGCAAAGCATAGTGTTCTACATAGCTCTTCCATGGAAAACAAGCAATTTAGATCCTAAAACCTTTGCTCTTGCTCTGCAGACGAGGAATACACAAACTGGTACAAAATATACTTCACTAGTGGAAAAGGAGCAAGAAAGTGTCTGCAGCAGCTTCTCTGCTTGCTGAAAACACAGAGAACAAACAGGGCTTGTGTCTTGAGAAAACAAACACAGCAACCGAAAACCATAGTGTTCTACAGAGCTCATCCATGGAAAACAAGCAATTTAGATCCTAAAACCTTTGCTCTTGCTCTGCAGACGAGGAATACACCAACTGGTACAAAATATACTTCACTTGTGGAAAAGGGGCAAGAAAGTGTCTGCAGCAGCTTTTCTGCTCGCTGAAAACACATACAACTAACAAGGCTTGTGTCTTGAGAAAACCAACACAGTAACAGCAAAGCACAGTGTTCTACATATCTCTTCCAAGGAAATCAAGCAATTTAGGTCCTAAAACCATTGCTCCTGCTCTCCAGACAAGGAATACACCAACTGGTACAAAATATACGTCAGTAGTGGAGAAAGCAGGTACGTGTCTTCAAGAGCTTCTCTGCTCGCTGCAAGTACAGAGAACAAACAGGGTTTGTTTCTTGAGAAAACCGACACAGCAACAGCAAAGCATAGTGTTCTACAGAGCTCTTCCATGGAAATCAAGCAATTTAGGTCCTAACACCTTTGCTCTTGCTCTGCAGACGAGGAATACACACACTGGTACAAAATATATTTCACTTGTGGAAAAGGGGCAAGAAAGTGTCTGCAGCAGCTTCTCTGCTTGCTGCAAACACAGACAACCAACAGGACTTGTGTCTTGAGAAAACCAACACAGCAACAGCAAAGCATAGTGTTCTACAGAGCTCTTCCATGGAAAACAAGCAATTTAGATCCTAAAACCTTTGCTCTTGCTCTGCAGACGAGGAATACACCAACTGGTACAAAATATACTTCACTTGTGGAAAAGGGGCAAGAAAGTGTCTGCAGCAGCTTCTCTGCTTGCTGAAAACACAGGGAACAAACAGGGTTTGTGTCTTGAGAAAACCAACACAGCAACAGCAAAGCATAGTGTTCTACATAGCTCTTCCATGGAAAACAAGCAATTTAGATCCTAAAACCTTTGCTCTTGCTCTGCAGACGAGGAATACACACACTGGTACAAAATATATTTCACTTGTGGAAAAGGGGCAAGAAAGTGTCTGCAGCAGCTTCTCTGCTTGCTGAAAACACAGGGAACAAACAGGACTTGCGTCTTGAGAAAACCAACACAGCAACAGCAAAGCATAGTGTTCTACAGAGCTCTTCCATGGAAAACAAGCAATTTAGATCCTAAAACCTTTGCTCTTGCTCTGCAGACGAGGAATACACCAACTGGTACAAAATATACTTCACTTGTGGAAAAGAGGCAAGAAAGTGTCTGCAGCAGCTTCTCTGCTTGCTGAAAACACAGGGAACAAACAGGGTTTGTGTCTTTAGAAAACCAACACAGCAACAGCAAAGCATAGTGTTCTACAGAGCTCTTCCATGGAAAACAAGCAATTTAGATCCTAAAACCTTTGCTCTTGCTCTGCAGACGAGGAATACACCAACGGGTACAAAATATACTTCACTTGTGGAAAAGGAGCAAGAAAGTGTCTGCAGCAGCTTCTCTGCTTGCTGAAAACACAGGGAACAAACAGGGTTTGTGTCTTGAGAAAACCAACACAGCAACAGCAAAGCATAGTGTTCTACATAGCTCTTCCATGGAAAACAAGCAATTTAGATCCTAAAACCTTTGCTCTTGCTCTGCAGACGAGGAATACACAAACTGGTACAAAATATACTTCACTAGTGGAAAAGGAGCAAGAAAGTGTCTGCAGCAGCTTCTCTGCTTGCTGAAAACACAGAGAACAAACAGGGCTTGTGTCTTGAGAAAACAAACACAGCAACCGAAAACCATAGTGTTCTACATAGCTCTTCCATGGAAAACAAGCAATTTAGATCCTAAAACCTTTGCTCTTGCTCTGCAGACGAGGAATACACCAACTGGTACAAAATATACTTCACTTGTGGAAAAGGGGCAAGAAAGTGTCTGCAGCAGCTTTTCTGCTCGCTGGAAACACATACAACTAACAAGGCTTGTGTCTTGAGAAAACCAACACAGTAACAGCAAAGCACAGTGTTCTACATATCTCTTCCAAGGAAATCAAGCAATTTAGGTCCTAAAACCATTGCTCCTGCTCTCCAGACAAGGAATACACCAACTGGTACAAAATATACGTCAGTAGTGGAGAAAGCAGGTACGTGTCTTCAAGAGCTTCTCTGCTCGCTGCAAGTACAGACAACCAACAGGGTTTGTTTCTTGAGAAAACCGACACAGCAACAGCAAAGCATAGTGTTCTACAGAGCTCTTCCATGGAAATCAAGCAATTTAGGTCCTAACACCTTTGCTCTTGCTCTGCAGACGAGGAATACACACACTGGTACAAAATATATTTCACTTGTGGAAAAGGGGCAAGAAAGTGTCTGCAGCAGCTTCTCTGCTTGCTGCAAACACAGACAACCAACAGGACTTGTGTCTTGAGAAAACCAACACAGCAACAGCAAAGCATAGTGTTCTACAGAGCTCTTCCATGGAAAACAAGCAATTTAGATCCTAAAACCTTTGCTCTTGCTCTGCAGACGAGGAATACACCAACTGGTACAAAATATACTTCACTTGTGGAAAAGGGGCAAGAAAGTGTCTGCAGCAGCTTTTCTGCTCGCTGGAAACACATACAACTAACAAGGCTTGTGTCTTGAGAAAACCAACACAGTAACAGCAAAACACAGTGTTCTACATATCTCTTCCAAGGAAATCAAGCAATTTAGGTTCTAAAACCATTGCTCCTGCTCTCCAGACGAGGAATACACCAACTGGTACAAAATATACGTCAGTAGTGGAGAAAGCAGGTACATGTCTTCAAGAGCTTCTCTGCTCGCTGCAAGTACAGAGAACAAACAGGGTTTGTTTCTTGAGAAAACCGACACAGCAACAGCAAAGCATAGTGTTCTACAGAGCTCTTCCATGGAAATCAAGCAATTTAGGTCCTAACACCTTTGCTCTTGCTCTGCAGACGAGGAATACACACACTGGTACAAAATATATTTCACTTGTAGAAAAGGGGCAAGAAAGTGTCTGCAGCAGCTTCTCTGCTTGCTGCAAACACAGGGAACAAACAGGACTTGTGTCTTGAGAAAACCAACACAGCAACAGCAAAGCATAGTGTTCTACAGAGCTCTTCCATGGAAAACAAGCAATTTAGATCCTAAAACCTTTGCTCTTGCTCTGCAGACGAGGAATACACCAACTGGTACAAAATATACTTCACTTGTGGAAAAGGAGCAAGAAAGTGTCTGCAGCAGCTTCTCTGCTTGCTGAAAACACAGGGAACAAACAGGGTTTGTGTCTTGAGAAAACTAACACAGCAACAGCAAAGCATAGTGTTCTACAGAGCTCTTCCATGGAAAACAAGCAATTTAGATCCTAAAACCTTTGCTCTTGCTCTGCAGACGAGGAATACACCAACTGGTACAAAATATACTTCACTTGTGGAAAAGAGGCAAGAAAGTGTCTGCAGCAGCTTCTCTGCTTGCTGAAAACACAGGGAACAAACAGGGTTTGTGTCTTTAGAAAACCAACACAGCAACAGCAAAGCATAGTGTTCTACATAGCTCTTCCATGGAAAACAAGCAATTTAGATCCTAAAACCTTTGTTCTTCCTCTGCAGACGAGGAATACACCAACTGGTACAAAATATACTTCACTTGTGGAAAAGGAGCAAGAAAGTGTCTGCAGCAGCTTCTCTGCTTGCTGAAAACACAGGGAACAAACAGGGTTTGTGTCTTGAGAAAACCAACACAGCAACAGCAAAGCATAGTGTTCTACATAGCTCTTCCATGGAAAACAAGCAATTTAGATCCTAAAACCTTTGCTCTTGCTCTGCAGACGAGGAATACACAAACTGGTACAAAATATACTTCACTAGTGGAAAAGGAGCAAGAAAGTGTCTGCAGCAGCTTCTCTGCTTGCTGAAAACACAGAGAACAAACAGGGCTTGTGTCTTGAGAAAACAAACACAGCAACCGAAAACCATAGTGTTCTACAGAGCTCTTCCATGGAAAACAAGCAATTTAGATCCTAAAACCTTTGCTCTTGCTCTGCAGACGAGGAATACACCAACTGGTACAAAATATACTTCACTTGTGGAAAAGGGGCAAGAAAGTGTCTGCAGCAGCTTTTCTGCTCGCTGGAAACACATACAACTAACAAGGCTTGTGTCTTGAGAAAACCAACACAGTAACAGCAAAGCACAGTGTTCTACATATCTCTTCCAAGGAAATCAAGCAATTTAGGTCCTAAAACCATTGCTCCTGCTCTCCAGACAAGGAATACACCAACTGGTACAAAATATACGTCAGTAGTGGAGAAAGCAGGTACGTGTCTTCAAGAGCTTCTCTGCTCGCTGCAAGTACAGAGAACAAACAGGGTTTGTTTCTTGAGAAAACCGACACAGCAACAGCAAAGCATAGTGTTCTACAGAGCTCTTCCATGGAAATCAAGCAATTTAGGTCCTAACACCTTTGCTCTTGCTCTGCAGACGAGGAATACACACACTGGTACAAAATATATTTCACTTGTGGAAAAGGGGCAAGAAAGTGTCTGCAGCAGCTTCTCTGCTTGCTGCAAACACAGACAACCAACAGGACTTGTGTCTTGAGAAAACCAACACAGCAACAGCAAAGCATAGTGTTCTACAGAGCTCTTCCATGGAAAACAAGCAATTTAGATCCTAAAACCTTTGCTCTTGCTCTGCAGACGAGGAATACACCAACTGGTACAAAATATACTTCACTTGTGGAAAAGGGGCAAGAAAGTGTCTGCAGCAGCTTCTCTGCTTGCTGAAAACACAGGGAACAAACAGGGTTTGTGTCTTTAGAAAACCAACACAGCAACAGCAAAGCATAGTGTTCTACATAGCTCTTCCATGGAAAACAAGCAATTTAGATCCTAAAACCTTTGCTCTTGCTCTGCAGACGAGGAATACACACACTGGTACAAAATATATTTCACTTGTGGAAAAGGGGCAAGAAAGTGTCTGCAGCAGCTTCTCTGCTTGCTGAAAACACAGGGAACAAACAGGACTTGCGTCTTGAGAAAACCAACACAGCAACAGCAAAGCATAGTGTTCTACAGAGCTCTTCCATGGAAAACAAGCAATTTAGATCCTAAAACCTTTGCTCTTGCTCTGCAGACGAGGAATACACCAACTGCTACAAAATATACTTCACTTGTGGAAAAGAGGCAAGAAAGTGTCTGCAGCAGCTTCTCTGCTTGCTGAAAACACAGGGAACAAACAGGGTTTGTGTCTTTAGAAAACCAACACAGCAACAGCAAAGCATAGTGTTCTACATAGCTCTTCCATGGAAAACAAGCAATTTAGATCCTAAAACCTTTGCTCTTGCTCTGCAGACGAGGAATACACCAACTGGTACAAAATATACTTCACTTGTGGAAAAGGGGCAAGAAAGTGTCTGCAGCAGCTTCTCTGCTTGCTGAAAACACAGGGAACAAACAGGGTTTGTGTCTTGAGAAAACCAACACAGCAACAGCAAAGCATAGTGTTCTACATAGCTCTTCCATGGAAAACAAGCAATTTAGATCCTAAAACCTTTGCTCTTGCTCTGCAGACGAGGAATACACAAACTGGTACAAAATATACTTCACTAGTGGAAAAGGAGCAAGAAAGTGTCTGCAGCAGCTTCTCTGCTTGCTGAAAACACAGAGAACAAACAGGGCTTGTGTCTTGAGAAAACAAACACAGCAACCGAAAACCATAGTGTTCTACAGAGCTCTTCCATGGAAAACAAGCAATTTAGATCCTAAAACCTTTGCTCTTGCTCTGCAGACGAGGAATACACCAACTGGTACAAAATATACTTCACTTGTGGAAAAGGGGCAAGAAAGTGTCTGCAGCAGCTTCTCTGCTTGCTGAAAACACAGGGAACAAACAGGGTTTGTGTCTTGAGAAAACCAACACAGCAACAGCAAAGCATAGTGTTCTACATAGCTCTTCCATGGAAAACAAGCAATTTAGATCCTAAAACCTTTGCTCTTGCTCTGCAGACGAGGAATACACACACTGGTACAAAATATATTTCACTTGTGGAAAAGGGGCAAGAAAGTGTCTGCAGCAGCTTCTCTGCTTGCTGAAAACACAGGGAACAAACAGGACTTGCGTCTTGAGAAAACCAACACAGCAACAGCAAAGCATAGTGTTCTACAGAGCTCTTCCATGGAAAACAAGCAATTTAGATCCTAAAACCTTTGCTCTTGCTCTGCAGACGAGGAATACACCAACTGGTACAAAATATACTTCACTTGTGGAAAAGAGGCAAGAAAGTGTCTGCAGCAGCTTCTCTGCTTGCTGAAAACACAGGGAACAAACAGGGTTTGTGTCTTTAGAAAACCAACACAGCAACAGCAAAGCATAGTGTTCTACAGAGCTCTTCCATGGAAAACAAGCAATTTAGATCCTAAAACCTTTGCTCTTGCTCTGCAGACGAGGAATACACCAACGGGTACAAAATATACTTCACTTGTGGAAAAGGAGCAAGAAAGTGTCTGCAGCAGCTTCTCTGCTTGCTGAAAACACAGGGAACAAACAGGGTTTGTGTCTTGAGAAAACCAACACAGCAACAGCAAAGCATAGTGTTCTACATAGCTCTTCCATGGAAAACAAGCAATTTAGATCCTAAAACCTTTGCTCTTGCTCTGCAGACGAGGAATACACAAACTGGTACAAAATATACTTCACTAGTGGAAAAGGAGCAAGAAAGTGTCTGCAGCAGCTTCTCTGCTTGCTGAAAACACAGAGAACAAACAGGGCTTGTGTCTTGAGAAAACCAACACAGCAACAGCAAAGCATAGTGTTCTACATAGCTCTTCCATGGAAAACAAGCAATTTAGATCCTAACACCTTTGCTCTTGCTCTGCAGACGAGGAATACACACACTGGTACAAAATATATTTCACTTGTGGAAAAGGGGCAAGAAAGTGTCTGCAGCAGCTTCTCTGCTTGCTGAAAACACAGGGAACAAACAGGGTTTGTGTCTTTAGAAAACCAACACAGCAACAGCAAAGCATAGTGTTCTACAGAGCTCTTCCATGGAAAACAAGCAATTTAGATCCTAAAACCTTTGCTCTTGCTCTGCAGACGAGGAATACACCAACGGGTACAAAATATACTTCACTTGTGGAAAAGGAGCAAGAAAGTGTCTGCAGCAGCTTCTCTGCTTGCTGAAAACACAGGGAACAAACAGGGTTTGTGTCTTGAGAAAACCAACACAGCAACAGCAAAGCATAGTGTTCTACATAGCTCTTCCATGGAAAACAAGCAATTTAGATCCTAAAACCTTTGCTCTTGCTCTGCAGACGAGGAATACACAAACTGGTACAAAATATACTTCACTTGTGGAAAAGGAGCAAGAAAGTGTCTGCAGCAGCTTCTCTGCTTGCTGAAAACACAGGGAACAAACAGGGTTTGTGTCTTGAGAAAACCAACACAGCAACAGCAAAGCATAGTGTTCTACATAGCTCTTCCATGGAAAACAAGCAATTTAGATCCTAACACCTTTGCTCTTGCTCTGCAGACGAGGAATACACACACTGGTACAAAATATATTTCACTTGTGGAAAAGGGGCAAGAAAGTGTCTGCAGCAGCTTCTCTGCTTGCTGAAAACACAGGGAACAAACAGGACTTGCGTCTTGAGAAAACCAACACAGCAACAGCAAAGCATAGTGTTCTACAGAGCTCTTCCATGGAAAACAAGCAATTTAGATCCTAAAACCTTTGCTCTTGCTCTGCAGACGAGGAATACACCAACTGGTACAAAATATACTTCACTTGTGGAAAAGGAGCAAGAAAGTGTCTGCAGCAGCTTCTCTGCTTGCTGAAAACACAGGGAACAAACAGGGTTTGTGTCTTGAGAAAACCAACACAGCAACAGCAAAGCATAGTGTTCTACAGAGCTCTTCCATGGAAAACAAGCAATTTAGATCCTAAAACCTTTGCTCTTGCTCTGCAGACGAGGAATACACCAACTGGTACAAAATATACTTCACTAGTGGAAAAGGAGCAAGAAAGTGTCTGCAGCAGCTTCTCTGCTTGCTGAAAACACAGAGAACAAACAGGGCTTGTGTCTTGAGAAAACAAACACAGCAACCGAAACCATAGTGTTCTACATAGCTCTTCCATGGAAAACAAGCAATTTAGATCCTAAAACCTTTGCTCTTGCTCTGCAGACGAGGAATACACCAACTGGTACAAAATATACTTCACTTGTGGAAAAGGGGCAAGAAAGTGTCTGCAGCAGCTTTTCTGCTCGCTGGAAACACATACAACTAACAAGGATTGTGTCTTGAGAAAACCAACACAGTAACAGCAAAGCACAGTGTTCTACATATCTCTTCCAAGGAAATCAAGCAATTTAGGTCCTAAAACCTTTGCTCCTGCTCTCCAGACGAGGAATACACCAACTGGTACAAAATATACGTCAGTAGTGGAGAAAGCAGGTACGTGTCTTCAAGAGCTTCTCTGCTCGCTGCAAGTACAGAGAACAAACAGGGTTTGTTTCTTGAGAAAACCGACACAGCAACAGCAAAGCATAGTGTTCTACAGAGCTCTTCCATGGAAATCAAGCAATTTAGGTCCTAACACCTTTGCTCTTGCTCTGCAGACGAGGAATACACACACTGGTACAAAATATATTTCACTTGTGGAAAAGGGGCAAGAAAGTGTCTGCAGCAGCTTCTCTGCTTGCTGAAAACACAGACAACCAACAGGACTTGTGTCTTGAGAAAACCAACACAGCAACAGCAAAGCATAGTGTTCTACAGAGCTCTTCCATGGAAAACAAGCAATTTAGATCCTAAAACCTTTGCTCTTGCTCTGCAGACGAGGAATACACCAACTGGTACAAAATATACTTCACTTGTGGAAAAGAGGCAAGAAAGTGTCTGCAGCAGCTTCTCTGCTTGCTGAAAACACAGGGAACAAACAGGGTTTGTGTCTTTAGAAAACCAACACAGCATCAGCAAAGCATAGTGTTCTACATAGCTCTTCCATGGAAAACAAGCAATTTAGATCCTAAAACCTTTGCTCTTGCTCTGCAGACGAGGAATACACCAACTGGTACAAAATATACTTCACTTGTGGAAAAGGAGCAAGAAAGTGTCTGCAGCAGCTTCTCTGCTTGCTGAAAACACAGGGAACAAACAGGGTTTGTGTCTTTAGAAAACCAACACAGCAACAGCAAAGCATAGTGTTCTACATAGCTCTTCCATGGAAAACAAGCAATTTAGATCCTAAAACCTTTGCTCTTGCTCTGCAGACGAGGAATACACAAACTGGTACAAAATATACTTCACTAGTGGAAAAGGAGCAAGAAAGTGTCTGCAGCAGCTTCTCTGCTTGCTGAAAACACAGAGAACAAACAGGGCTTGTGTCTTGAGAAAACAAACACAGCAACCGAAAACCATAGTGTTCTACATAGCTCTTCCATGGAAAACAAGCAATTTAGATCCTAAAACCTTTGCTCTTGCTCTGCAGACGAGGAATACACCAACTGGTACAAAATATACTTCACTTGTGGAAAAGGGGCAAGAAAGTGTCTGCAGCAGCTTTTCTGCTCGCTGGAAACACATACAACTAACAAGGCTTGTGTCTTGAGAAAACCAACACAGTAACAGCAAAGCACAGTGTTCTACATATCTCTTCCAAGGAAATCAAGCAATTTAGGTCCTAAAACCATTGCTCCTGCTCTCCAGACAAGGAATACACCAACTGGTACAAAATATACGTCAGTAGTGGAGAAAGCAGGTACGTGTCTTCAAGAGCTTCTCTGCTCGCTGCAAGTACAGAGAACAAACAGGGTTTGTTTCTTGAGAAAACCGACACAGCAACAGCAAAGCATAGTGTTCTACAGAGCTCTTCCATGGAAATCAAGCAATTTAGGTCCTAACACCTTTGCTCTTGCTCTGCAGACGAGGAATACACACACTGGTACAAAATATATTTCACTTGTGGAAAAGGGGCAAGAAAGTGTCTGCAGCAGCTTCTCTGCTTGCTGCAAACACAGACAACCAACAGGACTTGTGTCTTGAGAAAACCAACACAGCAACAGCAAAGCATAGTGTTCTACAGAGCTCTTCCAGGGAAAACAAGCAATTTAGATCCTAAAACCTTTGCTCTTGCTCTGCAGACGAGGAATACACCAACTGGTACAAAATATACTTCACTTGTGGAAAAGGGGCAAGAAAGTGTCTGCAGCAGCTTCTCTGCTTGCTGAAAACACAGGGAACAAACAGGGTTTGTGTCTTGAGAAAACCAACACAGCAACAGCAAAGCATAGTGTTCTACATAGCTCTTCCATGGAAAACAAGCAATTTAGATCCTAAAACCTTTGCTCTTGCTCTGCAGACGAGGAATACACCAACTGGTACAAAATATACTTCACTTGTGGAAAAGAGGCAAGAAAGTGTCTGCAGCAGCTTCTCTGCTTGCTGAAAACACAGGGAACAAACAGGGTTTGTGTCTTTAGAAAACCAACACAGCAACAGCAAAGCATAGTGTTCTACATAGCTCTTCCATGGAAAACAAGCAATTTAGATCCTAAAACCTTTGCTCTTGCTCTGCAGACGAGGAATACACCAACTGGTACAAAATATACTTCACTTGTGGAAAAGGAGCAAGAAAGTGTCTGCAGCAGCTTCTCTGCTTGCTGAAAACACAGGGAACAAACAGGGTTTGTGTCTTGAGAAAACCAACACAGCAACAGCAAAGCATAGTGTTCTACATAGCTCTTCCATGGAAAACAAGCAATTTAGATCCTAAAACCTTTGCTCTTGCTCTGCAGACGAGGAATACACACACTGGTACAAAATATACTTCACTTGTGGAAAAGGAGCAAGAAAGTGTCTGCAGCAGCTTCTCTGCTTGCTGAAAACACAGAGAACAAACAGGGCTTGTGTCTTGAGAAAACAAACACAGCAACCGAAAACCATAGTGTTCTACAGAGCTCTTCCATGGAAAACAAGCAATTTAGATCCTAAAACCTTTGCTCTTGCTCTGCAGACGAGGAATACACCAACTGGTACAAAATATACTTCACTTGTGGAAAAGGGGCAAGAAAGTGTCTGCAGCAGCTTCTCTGCTTGCTGAAAACACAGGGAACAAACAGGGTTTGTGTCTTGAGAAAACCAACACAGTAACAGCAAAGCACAGTGTTCTACATATCTCTTCCAAGGAAATCAAGCAATTTAGGTCCTAAAACCATTGCTCCTGCTCTCCAGACGAGGAATACACCAACTGGTACAAAATATACGTCAGTAGTGGAGAAAGCAGGTACGTGTCTTCAAGAGCTTCTCTGCTCGCTGCAAGTACAGAGAACAAACAGGGTTTGTTTCTTGAGAAAACCGACACAGCAACAGCAAAGCATAGTGTTCTACAGAGGTCTTCCATGGAAAACAAGCAATTTAGATCTTAAAACCTTTGCTCTTGCTCTGCAGACGAGGAATACACAAATGGTACAAAATATACTTCACTAGTGGAAAAGGAGCAAGAAAGTGTCTGCAGCAGCTTCTCTGCTTGCTGAAAACACAGAGAACAAACAGGGCTTGTGTCTTGAGAAAACAAACACAGCAACCGAAAACCATAGTGTTCTACATAGCTCTTCCATGGAAAACAAGCAATTTAGATCCTAAAACCTTTGCTCTTGCTCTGCAGACGAGGAATACACCAACTGGTACAAAATATACTTCACTTGTGGAAAAGGGGCAAGAAAGTGTCTGCAGCAGCTTTTCTGCTCGCTGGAAACACATACAACTAACAAGGCTTGTGTCTTGAGAAAACCAACACAGTAACAGCAAAGCACAGTGTTCTACATATCTCTTCCAAGGAAATCAAGCAATTTAGGTCCTAAAACCATTGCTCCTGCTCTCCAGACAAGGAATACACCAACTGGTACAAAATATACGTCAGTAGTGGAGAAAGCAGGTACGTGTCTTCAAGAGCTTCTCTGCTCGCTGCAAGTACAGAGAACAAACAGGGTTTGTTTCTTGAGAAAACCGACACAGCAACAGCAAAGCATAGTGTTCTACAGAGCTCTTCCATGGAAATCAAGCAATTTAGGTCCTAACACCTTTGCTCTTGCTCTGCAGACGAGGAATACACACACTGGTACAAAATATATTTCACTTGTGGAAAAGGGGCAAGAAAGTGTCTGCAGCAGCTTCTCTGCTTGCTGCAAACACAGACAACCAACAGGACTTGTGTCTTGAGAAAACCAACACAGCAACAGCAAAGCATAGTGTTCTACATAGCTCTTCCATGGAAAACAAGCAATTTAGATCCTAAAACCTTTGCTCTTGCTCTGCAGACGAGGAATACACCAACTGGTACAAAATATACTTCACTTGTGGAAAAGGGGCAAGAAAGTGTCTGCAGCAGCTTTTCTGCTCGCTGGAAACACATACAACTAACAAGGCTTGTGTCTTGAGAAAACCAACACAGTAACAGCAAAGCACAGTGTTCTACATATCTCTTCCAAGGAAATCAAGCAATTTAGGTCCTAAAACCATTGCTCCTGCTCTCCAGACGAGGAATACACCAACTGGTACAAAATATACGTCAGTAGTGGAGAAAGCAGGTACGTGTCTTCAAGAGCTTCTCTGCTCGCTGCAAGTACAGAGAACAAACAGGGTTTGTTTCTTGAGAAAACCGACACAGCAACAGCAAAGCATAGTGTTCTACAGAGCTCTTCCATGGAAATCAAGCAATTTAGGTCCTAACACCTTTGCTCTTGCTCTGCAGACGAGGAATACACACACTGGTACAAAATATATTTCACTTGTGGAAAAGGGGCAAGAAAGTGTCTGCAGCAGCTTCTCTGCTTGCTGCAAACACAGACAACCAACAGGACTTGTGTCTTGAGAAAACCAACACAGCAACAGCAAAGCATAGTGTTCTACATAGCTCTTCCATGGAAAACAAGCAATTTAGATCCTAAAACCTTTGCTCTTGCTCTGCAGACGAGGAATACACCAACTGGTACAAAATATACGTCAGTAGTGGAGAAAGCAGGTACGTGTCTTCAAGAGCTTCTCTGCTTGCTGAAAACACAGGGAACAAACAGGGCTTGTGTGTTTAGAAAACCAACACAGCAACAGCAAAGCATAGTGTTCTTAATAGCTCTTCCAATGAAATCAAGCAATTTAGATCCTAAAACGTTTGCTCTTGCTCTGCAGACGTGGAATACACCAACTGGTACAAAATATACTTCACTTGTGGAAAAGGGGGAAGAAAGTGTCTGCAGCAGCTTCTCTGCTTGCTGCAAACACAGACAACCAACAGGACTTGTGTCTTGAGAAAACCAACACAGCAACAGCAAAGCATAGTGTTCTACAGAGCTCTTCCATGGAAAACAAGCAATTTAGATCCTAAAACCTTTGCTCTTGCTCTGCAGAGGAGGAATACACCAACTGGTACAAAATATACTTCACTTGTGGAAAAGGAGCAAGAAAGTGTCTGCAGCAGCTTCTCTGCTTGCTGAAAACACAGGGAACAAACAGGGTTTGTGTCTTGAGAAAACAACACAGCAACAGCAAAGCATAGTGTTCTACATAGCTCTTCCATGGAAAACAAGCAATTTAGATCCTAAAACCTTTGCTCTTGCTCTGCAGACGAGGAATACACAAACTGGTACAAAATATACTTCACTAGTGGAAAAGGAGCAAGAAAGTGTCTGCAGCAGCTTCTCTGCTTGCTGAAAACACAGAGAACAAACAGGGCTTGTGTCTTGAGAAAACAAACACAGCAACCGAAAACCATAGTGTTCTACATAGCTCTTCCATGGAAAACAAGCAATTTAGATCCTAAAACCTTTTGCTCTTGCTCTGCAGACGAGGAATACACCAACTGGTACAAAATATACTTCACTTGTGGAAAAGGGGCAAGAAAGTGTCTGCAGCAGCTTTTCTGCTCGCTGGAAACACATACAACTAACAAGGCTTGTGTCTTGAGAAAACCAACACAGTAACAGCAAAGCACAGTGTTCTACATATCTCTTCCAAGGAAATCAAGCAATTTAGGTCCTAAAACCATTGCTCCTGCTCTCCAGACGAGGAATACACCAACTGGTACAAAATATACGTCAGTAGTGGAGAAAGCAGGTACGTGTCTTCAAGAGCTTCTCTGCTCGCTGCAAGTACAGAGAACAAACAGGGTTTGTTTCTTGAGAAAACCGACACAGCAACAGCAAAGCATAGTGTTCTACAGAGCTCTTCCATGGAAATCAAGCAATTTAGGTCCTAACACCTTTGCTCTTGCTCTGCAGACGAGGAATACACACACTGGTACAAAATATATTTCACTTGTGGAAAAGGGGCAAGAAAGTGTCTGCAGCAGCTTCTCTGCTTGCTGCAAACACAGACAACCAACAGGACTTGTGTCTTGAGAAAACCAACACAGCAACAGCAAAGCATAGTGTTCTACAGAGCTCTTCCATGGAAAACAAGCAATTTAGATCCTAAAACCTTTGCTCTTGCTCTGCAGACGAGGAATACACCAACTGGTACAAAATATACTTCACTTGTGGAAAAGGGGCAAGAAAGTGTCTGCAGCAGCTTCTCTGCTTGCTGAAAACACAGGGAACAAACAGGGTTTGTGTCTTGAGAAAACCAACACAGCAACAGCAAAGCATAGTGTTCTACATAGCTCTTCCATGGAAAACAAGCAATTTAGATCCTAAAACCTTTGCTCTTGCTCT
Organism: Prinia subflava; assembly: GCF_021018805.1. Classification (NCBI taxonomy): domain Eukaryota; kingdom Metazoa; phylum Chordata; class Aves; order Passeriformes; family Cisticolidae; genus Prinia; species Prinia subflava. The sequence goes on along the minus strand of NW_026960681.1, from coordinate 38,742 downwards.
GCAGACGAGGAATACACACACTGGTACAAAATATATTTCACTTGTGGAAAAGGGGCAAGAAAGTGTCTGCAGCAGCTTCTCTGCTTGCTGAAAACACAGGGAACAAACAGGACTTGCGTCTTGAGAAAACCAACACAGCAACAGCAAAGCATAGTGTTCTACAGAGCTCTTCCATGGAAAACAAGCAATTTAGATCCTAAAACCTTTGCTCTTGCTCTGCAGACGAGGAATACACCAACTGGTACAAATATACTTCACTAGTGGAAAAGAGGCAAGAAAGTGTCTGCAGCAGCTTCTCTGCTTGCTGAAAACACAGGGAACAAACAGGGTTTGTTTCTTGAGAAAACAACACAGCAACAGCAAAGCATAGTGTTCTACAGAGCTCTTCCATGGAAAACAAGCAATTTAGATCCTAAAACCTTTGCTCTTGCTCTGCAGACGAGGAATACACACACTGGTACAAAATATACTTCACTTGTGGAAAAGGAGCAAGAAAGTGTCTGCAGCAGCTTCTCTGCTTGCTGAAAACACAGGGAACAAACAGGGTTTGTGTCTTGAGAAAACCAACACAGCAACAGCAAAGCATAGTGTTCTACATAGCTCTTCCATGGAAAACAAGCAATTTAGATCCTAAAACCTTTGCTCTTGCTCTGCAGACGAGGAATACACAAACTGGTACAAAATATACTTCACTAGTGGAAAAGGAGCAAGAAAGTGTCTGCAGCAGCTTCTCTGCTTGCTGAAAACACAGAGAACAAACAGGGCTTGTGTCTTGAGAAAACAAACACAGCAACCGAAAACCATAGTGTTCTACATAGCTCTTCCATGGAAAACAAGCAATTTAGATCCTAAAACCTTTGCTCTTGCTCTGCAGACGAGGAATACACCAACTGGTACAAAATATACTTCACTTGTGGAAAAGGGGCAAGAAAGTGTCTGCAGCAGCTTTTCTGCTCGCTGGAAACACATACAACTAACAAGGCTTGTGTCTTGAGAAAACCAACACAGTAACAGCAAAGCACAGTGTTCTACATATCTCTTCCAAGGAAATCAAGCAATTTAGGTCCTAAAACCATTGCTCCTGCTCTCCAGACAAGGAATACACCAACTGGTACAAAATATACGTCAGTAGTGGAGAAAGCAGGTACGTGTCTTCAAGAGCTTCTCTGCTCGCTGCAAGTACAGAGAACAAACAGGGTTTGTTTCTTGAGAAAACCGACACAGCAACAGCAAAGCATAGTGTTCTACAGAGCTCTTCCATGGAAATCAAGCAATTTAGGTCCTAACACCTTTGCTCTTGCTCTGCAGACGAGGAATACACACACTGGTACAAAATATATTTCACTTGTGGAAAAGGGGCAAGAAAGTGTCTGCAGCAGCTTCTCTGCTTGCTGCAAACACAGACAACCAACAGGACTTGTGTCTTGAGAAAACCAACACAGCAACAGCAAAGCATAGTGTTCTACAGAGCTCTTCCAGGGAAAACAAGCAATTTAGATCCTAAAACCTTTGCTCTTGCTCTGCAGACGAGGAATACACCAACTGGTACAAAATATACTTCACTTGTGGAAAAGGGGCAAGAAAGTGTCTGCAGCAGCTTCTCTGCTTGCTGAAAACACAGGGAACAAACAGGGTTTGTGTCTTGAGAAAACCAACACAGCAACAGCAAAGCATAGTGTTCTACATAGCTCTTCCATGGAAAACAAGCAATTTAGATCCTAAAACCTTTGCTCTTGCTCTGCAGACGAGGAATACACCAACTGGTACAAAATATACTTCACTTGTGGAAAAGAGGCAAGAAAGTGTCTGCAGCAGCTTCTCTGCTTGCTGAAAACACAGGGAACAAACAGGGTTTGTGTCTTTAGAAAACCAACACAGCAACAGCAAAGCATAGTGTTCTACATAGCTCTTCCATGGAAAACAAGCAATTTAGATCCTAAAACCTTTGCTCTTGCTCTGCAGACGAGGAATACACCAACTGGTACAAAATATACTTCACTTGTGGAAAAGGAGCAAGAAAGTGTCTGCAGCAGCTTCTCTGCTTGCTGAAAACACAGGGAACAAACAGGGTTTGTGTCTTGAGAAAACCAACACAGCAACAGCAAAGCATAGTGTTCTACATAGCTCTTCCATGGAAAACAAGCAATTTAGATCCTAAAACCTTTGCTCTTGCTCTGCAGACGAGGAATACACAAACTGGTACAAAATATACTTCACTTGTGGAAAAGGAGCAAGAAAGTGTCTGCAGCAGCTTCTCTGCTTGCTGAAAACACAGAGAACAAACAGGGCTTGTGTCTTGAGAAAACAAACACAGCAACCGAAAACCATAGTGTTCTACAGAGCTCTTCCATGGAAAACAAGCAATTTAGATCCTAAAACCTTTGCTCTTGCTCTGCAGACGAGGAATACACCAACTGGTACAAAATATACTTCACTTGTGGAAAAGGGGCAAGAAAGTGTCTGCAGCAGCTTCTCTGCTTGCTGAAAACACAGGGAACAAACAGGGTTTGTGTCTTGAGAAAACCAACACAGTAACAGCAAAGCACAGTGTTCTACATATCTCTTCCAAGGAAATCAAGCAATTTAGGTCCTAAAACCATTGCTCCTGCTCTCCAGACGAGGAATACACCAACTGGTACAAAATATACGTCAGTAGTGGAGAAAGCAGGTACGTGTCTTCAAGAGCTTCTCTGCTCGCTGCAAGTACAGAGAACAAACAGGGTTTGTTTCTTGAGAAAACCGACACAGCAACAGCAAAGCATAGTGTTCTACAGAGGTCTTCCATGGAAAACAAGCAATTTAGATCTTAAAACCTTTGCTCTTGCTCTGCAGACGAGGAATACACAAATGGTACAAAATATACTTCACTAGTGGAAAAGGAGCAAGAAAGTGTCTGCAGCAGCTTCTCTGCTTGCTGAAAACACAGAGAACAAACAGGGCTTGTGTCTTGAGAAAACAAACACAGCAACCGAAAACCATAGTGTTCTACATAGCTCTTCCATGGAAAACAAGCAATTTAGATCCTAAAACCTTTGCTCTTGCTCTGCAGACGAGGAATACACCAACTGGTACAAAATATACTTCACTTGTGGAAAAGGGGCAAGAAAGTGTCTGCAGCAGCTTTTCTGCTCGCTGGAAACACATACAACTAACAAGGCTTGTGTCTTGAGAAAACCAACACAGTAACAGCAAAGCACAGTGTTCTACATATCTCTTCCAAGGAAATCAAGCAATTTAGGTCCTAAAACCATTGCTCCTGCTCTCCAGACAAGGAATACACCAACTGGTACAAAATATACGTCAGTAGTGGAGAAAGCAGGTACGTGTCTTCAAGAGCTTCTCTGCTCGCTGCAAGTACAGAGAACAAACAGGGTTTGTTTCTTGAGAAAACCGACACAGCAACAGCAAAGCATAGTGTTCTACAGAGGTCTTCCATGGAAATCAAGCAATTTAGGTCCTAACACCTTTGCTCTTGCTCTGCAGACGAGGAATACACACACTGGTACAAAATATATTTCACTTGTGGAAAAGGGGCAAGAAAGTGTCTGCAGCAGCTTCTCTGCTTGCTGCAAACACAGACAACCAACAGGACTTGTGTCTTGAGAAAACCAACACAGCAACAGCAAAGCATAGTGTTCTACATAGCTCTTCCATGGAAAACAAGCAATTTAGATCCTAAAACCTTTGCTCTTGCTCTGCAGACGAGGAATACACCAACTGGTACAAAATATACTTCACTTGTGGAAAAGGGGCAAGAAAGTGTCTGCAGCAGCTTTTCTGCTCGCTGGAAACACATACAACTAACAAGGCTTGTGTCTTGAGAAAACCAACACAGTAACAGCAAAGCACAGTGTTCTACATATCTCTTCCAAGGAAATCAAGCAATTTAGGTCCTAAAACCATTGCTCCTGCTCTCCAGACGAGGAATACACCAACTGGTACAAAATATACGTCAGTAGTGGAGAAAGCAGGTACGTGTCTTCAAGAGCTTCTCTGCTCGCTGCAAGTACAGAGAACAAACAGGGTTTGTTTCTTGAGAAAACCGACACAGCAACAGCAAAGCATAGTGTTCTACAGAGCTCTTCCATGGAAATCAAGCAATTTAGGTCCTAACACCTTTGCTCTTGCTCTGCAGACGAGGAATACACACACTGGTACAAAATATATTTCACTTGTGGAAAAGGGGCAAGAAAGTGTCTGCAGCAGCTTCTCTGCTTGCTGCAAACACAGACAACCAACAGGACTTGTGTCTTGAGAAAACCAACACAGCAACAGCAAAGCATAGTGTTCTACATAGCTCTTCCATGGAAAACAAGCAATTTAGATCCTAAAACCTTTGCTCTTGCTCTGCAGACGAGGAATACACCAACTGGTACAAAATATACGTCAGTAGTGGAGAAAGCAGGTACGTGTCTTCAAGAGCTTCTCTGCTTGCTGAAAACACAGGGAACAAACAGGGCTTGTGTGTTTAGAAAACCAACACAGCAACAGCAAAGCATAGTGTTCTTAATAGCTCTTCCAATGAAATCAAGCAATTTAGATCCTAAAACGTTTGCTCTTGCTCTGCAGACGTGGAATACACCAACTGGTACAAAATATACTTCACTTGTGGAAAAGGGGGAAGAAAGTGTCTGCAGCAGCTTCTCTGCTTGCTGCAAACACAGACAACCAACAGGACTTGTGTCTTGAGAAAACCAACACAGCAACAGCAAAGCATAGTGTTCTACAGAGCTCTTCCATGGAAAACAAGCAATTTAGATCCTAAAACCTTTGCTCTTGCTCTGCAGAGGAGGAATACACCAACTGGTACAAAATATACTTCACTTGTGGAAAAGGAGCAAGAAAGTGTCTGCAGCAGCTTCTCTGCTTGCTGAAAACACAGGGAACAAACAGGGTTTGTGTCTTGAGAAAACCAACACAGCAACAGCAAAGCATAGTGTTCTACATAGCTCTTCCATGGAAAACAAGCAATTTAGATCCTAAAACCTTTGCTCTTGCTCTGCAGACGAGGAATACACAAACTGGTACAAAATATACTTCACTAGTGGAAAAGGAGCAAGAAAGTGTCTGCAGCAGCTTCTCTGCTTGCTGAAAACACAGAGAACAAACAGGGCTTGTGTCTTGAGAAAACAAACACAGCAACCGAAAACCATAGTGTTCTACATAGCTCTTCCATGGAAAACAAGCAATTTAGATCCTAAAACCTTTGCTCTTGCTCTGCAGACGAGGAATACACCAACTGGTACAAAATATACTTCACTTGTGGAAAAGGGGCAAGAAAGTGTCTGCAGCAGCTTTTCTGCTCGCTGGAAACACATACAACTAACAAGGCTTGTGTCTTGAGAAAACCAACACAGTAACAGCAAAGCACAGTGTTCTACATATCTCTTCCAAGGAAATCAAGCAATTTAGGTCCTAAAACCTTTGCTCCTGCTCTCCAGACGAGGAATACACCAACTGGTACAAAATATACGTCAGTAGTGGAGAAAGCAGGTACGTGTCTTCAAGAGCTTCTCTGCTCGCTGCAAGTACAGAGAACAAACAGGGTTTGTTTCTTGAGAAAACCGACACAGCAACAGCAAAGCATAGTGTTCTACAGAGCTCTTCCATGGAAATCAAGCAATTTAGGTCCTAACACCTTTGCTCTTGCTCTGCAGACGAGGAATACACACACTGGTACAAAATATATTTCACTTGTGGAAAAGGGGCAAGAAAGTGTCTGCAGCAGCTTCTCTGCTTGCTGCAAACACAGACAACCAACAGGACTTGTGTCTTGAGAAAACCAACACAGCAACAGCAAAGCATAGTGTTCTACAGAGCTCTTCCATGGAAAACAAGCAATTTAGATCCTAAAACCTTTGCTCTTGCTCTGCAGACGAGGAATACACCAACTGGTACAAAATATACTTCACTTGTGGAAAAGGGGCAAGAAAGTGTCTGCAGCAGCTTCTCTGCTTGCTGAAAACACAGGGAACAAACAGGGTTTGTGTCTTGAGAAAACCAACACAGCAACAGCAAAGCATAGTGTTCTACATAGCTCTTCCATGGAAAACAAGCAATTTAGATCCTAAAACCTTTGCTCTTGCTCTGCAGACGAGGAATACACACACTGGTACAAAATATATTTCACTTGTGGAAAAGGGGCAAGAAAGTGTCTGCAGCAGCTTCTCTGCTTGCTGAAAACACAGGGAACAAACAGGACTTGCGTCTTGAGAAAACCAACACAGCAACAGCAAAGCATAGTGTTCTACAGAGCTCTTCCATGGAAAACAAGCAATTTAGATCCTAAAACCTTTGCTCTTGCTCTGCAGACGAGGAATACACCAACTGGTACAAAATATACTTCACTAGTGGAAAAGAGGCAAGAAAGTGTCTGCAGCAGCTTCTCTGCTTGCTGAAAACACAGGGAACAAACAGGGTTTGTTTCTTGAGAAAACCAACACAGCAACAGCAAAGCATAGTGTTCTACAGAGCTCTTCCATGGAAAACAAGCAATTTAGATCCTAAAACCTTTGCTCTTGCTCTGCAGACGAGGAATACACACACTGGTACAAAATATACTTCACTTGTGGAAAAGGAGCAAGAAAGTGTCTGCAGCAGCTTCTCTGCTTGCTGAAAACACAGGGAACAAACAGGGTTTGTGTCTTGAGAAAACCAACACAGCAACAGCAAAGCATAGTGTTCTACATAGCTCTTCCATGGAAAACAAGCAATTTAGATCCTAAAACCTTTGCTCTTGCTCTGCAGACGAGGAATACACAAACTGGTACAAAATATACTTCACTAGTGGAAAAGGAGCAAGAAAGTGTCTGCAGCAGCTTCTCTGCTTGCTGAAAACACAGAGAACAAACAGGGCTTGTGTCTTGAGAAAACAAACACAGCAACCGAAAACCATAGTGTTCTACATAGCTCTTCCATGGAAAACAAGCAATTTAGATCCTAAAACCTTTGCTCTTGCTCTGCAGACGAGGAATACACCAACTGGTACAAAATATACTTCACTTGTGGAAAAGGGGCAAGAAAGTGTCTGCAGCAGCTTTTCTGCTCGCTGGAAACACATACAACTAACAAGGCTTGTGTCTTGAGAAAACCAACACAGTAACAGCAAAGCACAGTGTTCTACATATCTCTTCCAAGGAAATCAAGCAATTTAGGTCCTAAAACCTTTGCTCCTGCTCTCCAGACGAGGAATACACCAACTGGTACAAAATATACGTCAGTAGTGGAGAAAGCAGGTACGTGTCTTCAAGAGCTTCTCTGCTCGCTGCAAGTACAGAGAACAAACAGGGTTTGTTTCTTGAGAAAACCGACACAGCAACAGCAAAGCATAGTGTTCTACAGAGCTCTTCCATGGAAATCAAGCAATTTAGGTCCTAACACCTTTGCTCTTGCTCTGCAGACGAGGAATACACACACTGGTACAAAATATACTTCACTTGTGGAAAAGAGGCAAGAAAGTGTCTGCAGCAGCTTCTCTGCTTGCTGAAAACACAGGGAACAAACAGGGTTTGTGTCTTTAGAAAACCAACACAGCAACAGCAAAGCATAGTGTTCTACATAGCTCTTCCATGGAAAACAAGCAATTTAGATCCTAAAACCTTTGCTCTTGCTCTGCAGACGAGGAATACACCAACTGGTACAAAATATACTTCACTTGTGGAAAAGGAGCAAGAAAGTGTCTGCAGCAGCTTCTCTGCTTGCTGAAAACACAGGGAACAAACAGGGTTTGTGTCTTGAGAAAACCAACACAGCAACAGCAAAGCATAGTGTTCTACATAGCTCTTCCATGGAAAACAAGCAATTTAGATCCTAAAACCTTTGCTCTTGCTCTGCAGACGAGGAATACACAAACTGGTACAAAATATACTTCACTAGTGGAAAAGGAGCAAGAAAGTGTCTGCAGCAGCTTCTCTGCTTGCTGAAAACACAGAGAACAAACAGGGCTTGTGTCTTGAGAAAACAAACACAGCAACCGAAAACCATAGTGTTCTACATAGCTCTTCCATGGAAAACAAGCAATTTAGATCCTAAAACCTTTGCTCTTGCTCTGCAGACGAGGAATACACCAACTGGTACAAAATATACTTCACTTGTGGAAAAGGGGCAAGAAAGTGTCTGCAGCAGCTTTTCTGCTCGCTGGAAACACATACAACTAACAAGGCTTGTGTCTTGAGAAAACCAACACAGTAACAGCAAAGCACAGTGTTCTACATATCTCTTCCATGGAAAACAAGCAATTTAGGTCCTAAAACCATTGCTCCTGCTCTCCAGACAAGGAATACACCAACTGGTACAAAATATACGTCAGTAGTGGAGAAAGCAGGTACGTGTCTTCAAGAGCTTCTCTGCTCGCTGCAAGTACAGAGAACAAACAGGGTTTGTTTCTTGAGAAAACCGACACAGCAACAGCAAAGCATAGTGTTCTACAGAGCTCTTCCATGGAAATCAAGCAATTTAGGTCCTAACACCTTTGCTCTTGCTCTGCAGACGAGGAATACACACACTGGTACAAAATATATTTCACTTGTGGAAAAGGGGCAAGAAAGTGTCTGCAGCAGCTTCTCTGCTTGCTGCAAACACAGACAACCAACAGGACTTGTGTCTTGAGAAAACCAACACAGCAACAGCAAAGCATAGTGTTCTACAGAGCTCTTCCATGGAAAACAAGCAATTTAGATCCTAAAACCTTTGCTCTTGCTCTGCAGACGAGGAATACACCAACTGGTACAAAATATACTTCACTTGTGGAAAAGGGGCAAGAAAGTGTCTGCAGCAGCTTCTCTGCTTGCTGAAAACACAGGGAACAAACAGGGTTTGTGTCTTGAGAAAACCAACACAGCAACAGCAAAGCATAGTGTTCTACATAGCTCTTCCATGGAAAACAAGCAATTTAGATCCTAAAACCTTTGCTCTTGCTCTGCAGACGAGGAATACACACACTGGTACAAAATATATTTCACTTGTGGAAAAGGGGCAAGAAAGTGTCTGCAGCAGCTTCTCTGCTTGCTGAAAACACAGGGAACAAACAGGACTTGCGTCTTGAGAAAACCAACACAGCAACAGCAAAGCATAGTGTTCTACAGAGCTCTTCCATGGAAAACAAGCAATTTAGATCCTAAAACCTTTGCTCTTGCTCTGCAGACGAGGAATACACCAACTGGTACAAAATATACTTCACTAGTGGAAAAGAGGCAAGAAAGTGTCTGCAGCAGCTTCTCTGCTTGCTGAAAACACAGGGAACAAACAGGGTTTGTGTCTTTAGAAAACCAACACAGCAACAGCAAAGCATAGTGTTCTACAGAGCTCTTCCATGGAAAACAAGCAATTTAGATCCTAAAACCTTTGCTCTTGCTCTGCAGACGAGGAATACACCAACTGGTACAAAATATACTTCACTTGTGGAAAAGGAGCAAGAAAGTGTCTGCAGCAGCTTCTCTGCTTGCTGAAAACACAGGGAACAAGCAGGACTTGCGTCTTGAGAAAACCAACACAGCAACAGCAAAGCATAGTGTTCTACAGAGCTCTTCCATGGAAAACAAGCAATTTAGATCCTAAAACCTTTGCTCTTGCTCTGCAGACGAGGAATACACAAACTGGTACAAAATATACTTCACTAGTGGAAAAGGAGCAAGAAAGTGTCTGCAGCAGCTTCTCTGCTTGCTGAAAACACAGAGAACAAACAGGGCTTGTGTCTTGAGAAAACAAACACAGCAACCGAAAACCATAGTGTTCTACATAGCTCTTCCATGGAAAACAAGCAATTTAGATCCTAAAACCTTTGCTCTTGCTCTGCAGACGAGGAATACACCAACTGGTACAAAATATACTTCACTTGTGGAAAAGGGGCAAGAAAGTGTCTGCAGCAGCTTCTCTGCTTGCTGAAAACACAGGGAACAAACAGGGTTTGTGTCTTGAGAAAACCAACACAGCAACAGCAAAGCATAGTGTTCTACATAGCTCTTCCATGGAAAACAAGCAATTTAGATGCTAAAACCTTTGCTCTTGCTTTGCAGACGAGGAACACACTAACTGGTACAAAATATACGTCAGTAGTGGAGAAAGCAGGTACGTGTCTTCAAGAGCTTCTCTGCTTGCTGAAAACACAGGGAACAAACAGGGCTTGTGTGTTTAGAAAACCAACACAGCAACAGCAAAGCATAGTGTTCTACATAGCTCTTCCATGGAAAACAAGCAATTTAGATCCTAAAACCTTTGCTCTTGCTCTGCAGACGAGGAATACACCAACTGGTACAAAATATACTTCACTTGTGGAAAAGGAGCAAGAAAGTGTCTGCAGCAGCTTCTCTGCTTGCTGAAAACACAGGGAACAAACAGGGTTTGTGTCTTGAGAAAACCAACACAGCAACAGCAAAGCATAGTGTTCTACAGAGCTCTTCCATGGAAAACAAGCAATTTAGATCCTAAAACCTTTGCTCTTGCTCTGCAGACGAGGAATACACACACTGGTACAAAATATACTTCACTTGTGGAAAAGAGGCAAGAAAGTGTCTGCAGCAGCTTCTCTGCTTGCTGAAAACACAGGGAACAAACAGGGTTTGTGTCTTTAGAAAACCAACACAGCAACAGCAAAGCATAGGGTTCTACATAGCTCTTCCATGGAAAACAAGCAATTTAGATCCTAAAACCTTTGCTCTTGCTCTGCAGACGAGGAATACACCAACTGGTACAAAATATACTTCACTTGTGGAAAAGGAGCAAGAAAGTGTCTGCAGCAGCTTCTCTGCTTGCTGAAAACACAGGGAACAAACAGGGTTTGTGTCTTGAGAAAACCAACACAGCAACAGCAAAGCATAGTGTTCTACATAGCTCTTCCATGGAAAACAAGCAATTTAGATCCTAAAACCTTTGCTCTTGCTCTGCAGACGAGGAATACACAAACTGGTACAAAATATACTTCACTAGTGGAAAAGGAGCAAGAAAGTGTCTGCAGCAGCTTCTCTGCTTGCTGAAAACACAGAGAACAAACAGGGCTTGTGTCTTGAGAAAACAAACACAGCAACCGAAAACCATAGTGTTCTACAGAGCTCTTCCATGGAAAACAAGCAATTTAGATCCTAAAACCTTTGCTCTTGCTCTGCAGACGAGGAATACACCAACTGGTACAAAATATACTTCACTTGTGGAAAAGGAGCAAGAAAGTGTCTGCAGCAGCTTCTCTGCTTGCTGAAAACACAGGGAACAAACAGGGTTTGTGTCTTGAGAAAACCAACACAGCAACAGCAAAGCATAGTGTTCTACATAGCTCTTCCATGGAAAACAAGCAATTTAGATGCTAAAACCTTTGCTCTTGCTTTGCAGACGAGGAACACACTAACTGGTAAAAAATATACGTCAGTAGTGGAGAAAGCAGGTACGTGTCTTCAAGAGCTTCTCTGCTTGCTGAAAACACAGGGAACAAACAGGGCTTGTGTGTTTAGAAAACCAACACAGCAACAGCAAAGCATAGTGTTCTACATAGCTCTTCCATGGAAAACAAGCAATTTAGATCCTAAAACCTTTGCTCTTGCTCTGCAGACGAGGAATACACCAACTGGTACAAAATATACTTCACTTGTGGAAAAGGAGCAAGAAAGTGTCTGCAGCAGCTTCTCTGCTTGCTGAAAACACAGGGAACAAACAGGGTTTGTGTCTTGAGAAAACCAACACAGCAACAGCAAAGCATAGTGTGTTCTACATAGCTCTTCCATGGAAAACAAGCAATTTAGATGCTAAAACCTTTGCTCTTGCTTTGCAGACGAGGAACACACTAACTGGTACAAAATATACGTCAGTAGTGGAGAAAGCAGGTACGTGTCTTCAAGAGCTTCTCTGCTTGCTGAAAACACAGGGAACAAACAGGGCTTGTGTGTTTAGAAAACCAACACAGCAACAGCAAAGCATAGTGTTCTACATAGCTCTTCCATGGAAAACAAGCAATTTAGATCCTAAAACCTTTGTTCTTCCTCTGCAGACGAGGAATACACCAACTGGTACAAAATATACTTCACTTGTGGAAAAGGAGCAAGAAAGTGTCTGCAGCAGCTTCTCTGCTTGCTGAAAACACAGGGAACAAACAGGGTTTGTGTCTTGAGAAAACCAACACAGCAACAGCAAAGCATAGTGTTCTACATAGCTCTTCCATGGAAAACAAGCAATTTAGATCCTAAAACCTTTGCTCTTGCTCTGCAGACGAGGAATACACCAACTGGTACAAAATATACTTCACTAGTGGAAAAGGAGCAAGAAAGTGTCTGCAGCAGCTTCTCTGCTTGCTGAAAACACAGAGAACAAACAGGGCTTGTGTCTTGAGAAAACAAACACAGCAACCGAAAACCATAGTGTTCTACAGAGCTCTTCCATGGAAAACAAGCAATTTAGATCCTAAAACCTTTGCTCTTGCTCTGCAGACGAGGAATACACCAACTGGTACAAAATATACTTCACTTGTGGAAAAGGGGCAAGAAAGTGTCTGCAGCAGCTTCTCTGCTCGCTGAAAACACATACAACTAACAAGGCTTGTGTCTTGAGAAAACCAACACAGTAACAGCAAAGCACAGTGTTCTACATATCTCTTCCAAGGAAATCAAGCAATTTAGGTCCTAAAACCATTGCTCCTGCTCTCCAGACAAGGAATACACCAACTGGTACAAAATATACGTCAGTAGTGGAGAAAGCAGGTACGTGTCTTCAAGAGCTTCTCTGCTCGCTGCAAGTACAGAGAACAAACAGGGTTTGTTTCTTGAGAAAACCGACACAGCAACAGCAAAGCATAGTGTTCTACAGAGCTCTTCCATGGAAATCAAGCAATTTAGGTCCTAACACCTTTGCTCTTGCTCTGCAGACGAGGAATACACACACTGGTACAAAATATATTTCACTTGTGGAAAAGGGGCAAGAAAGTGTCTGCAGCAGCTTCTCTGCTTGCTGCAAACACAGACAACCAACAGGACTTGTGTCTTGAGAAAACCAACACAGCAACAGCAAAGCATAGTGTTCTACAGAGCTCTTCCATGGAAAACAAGCAATTTAGATCCTAAAACCTTTGCTCTTGCTCTGCAGACGAGGAATACACACACTGGTACAAAATATATTTCACTTGTGGAAAAGGGGGCAAGAAAGTGTCTGCAGCAGCTTCTCTGCTTGCTGAAAACACAGGGAACAAACAGGACTTGCGTCTTGAGAAAACCAACACAGCAACAGCAAAGCATAGTGTTCTACATAGCTCTTCCATGGAAAACAAGCAATTTAGATCCTAAAACCTTTGCTCTTGCTCTGCAGACGAGGAATACACCAACTGGTACAAAATATACTTCACTTGTGGAAAAGAGGCAAGAAAGTGTCTGCAGCAGCTTCTCTGCTTGCTGAAAACACAGGGAACAAACAGGGTTTGTGTCTTGAGAAAACCAACACAGCAACAGCAAAGCATAGTGTTCTACATAGCTCTTCCATGGAAAACAAGCAATTTAGATCCTAAAACCTTTGCTCTTGCTCTGCAGACGAGGAATACACCAACTGGTACAAAATATACTTCACTTGTGGAAAAGGAGCAAGAAAGTGTCTGCAGCAGCTTCTCTGCTTGCTGAAAACACAGGGAACAAACAGGGGTTTGTGTCTTGAGAAAACCAACACAGCAACAGCAAAGCATAGTGTTCTACAGAGCTCTTCCATGGAAAACAAGCAATTTAGATCCTAAAACCTTTGCTCTTGCTCTGCAGACGAGGAATACACCAACTGGTACAAAATATACTTCACTTGTGGAAAAGGGGCAAGAAAGTGTCTGCAGCAGCTTCTCTGCTTGCTGAAAACACAGGGAACAAACAGGGTTTGTGTTTTGAGAAAACCAACACAGCAACAGCAAAGCATAGTGTTCTACATAGCTCTTCCATGGAAAACAAGCAATTTACATCCTAAAACCTTTGCTCTTGCTCTGCAGACGAGGAATACACCAACTGGTACAAAATATACTTCACTTGTGGAAAAGGGGCAAGAAAGTGTCTGCAGCAGCTTTTCTGCTCGCTGGAAACACATACAACTAACAAGGCTTGTGTCTTGAGAAAACCAACACAGTAACAGCAAAGCACAGTGTTCTACATATCTCTTCCAAGGAAATCAAGCAATTTAGGTCCTAAAACCTTTGCTCCTGCTCTCCAGACGAGGAATACACCAACTGGTACAAAATATACGTCAGTAGTGGAGAAAGCAGGTACGTGTCTTCAAGAGCTTCTCTGCTCGCTGCAAGTACAGAGAACAAACAGGGTTTGTTTCTTGAGAAAACCGACACAGCAACAGCAAAGCATAGTGTTCTACAGAGCTCTTCCATGGAAATCAAGCAATTTAGGTCCTAACACCTTTGCTCTTGCTCTGCAGACGAGGAATACACACACTGGTACAAAATATATTTCACTTGTGGAAAAGGGGCAAGAAAGTGTCTGCAGCAGCTTCTCTGCTTGCTGCAAACACAGACAACCAACAGGACTTGTGTCTTGAGAAAACCAACACAGCAACAGCAAAGCATAGTGTTCTACAGAGCTCTTCCATGGAAAACAAGCAATTTAGATGCTAAAACCTTTGCTCTTGCTTTGCAGACGAGGAACACACTAACTGGTACAAAATATACGTCAGTAGTGGAGGAAAGCAGGTACGTGTCTTCAAGAGCTTCTCTGCTTGCTGAAAACACAGGGAACAAACAGGGCTTGTGTGTTTAGAAAACCAACACAGCAACAGCAAAGCATAGTGTTCTACATAGCTCTTCCATGGAAAACAAGCAATTTAGATCCTAAAACCTTTGCTCTTGCTCTGCAGACGAGGAATACACCAACTGGTACAAAATATACTTCACTTGTGGAAAAGGAGCAAGAAAGTGTCTGCAGCAGCTTCTCTGCTTGCTGAAAACACAGGGAACAAACAGGGTTTGTGTCTTGAGAAAACCAACACAGCAACAGCAAAGCATAGTGTTCTACAGAGCTCTTCCATGGAAAACAAGCAATTTAGATCCTAAAACCTTTGCTCTTGCTCTGCAGACGAGGAATACACCAACTGGTACAAAATATACTTCACTTGTGGAAAAGAGGCAAGAAAGTGTCTGCAGCAGCTTCTCTGCTTGCTGAAAACACAGGGAACAAACAGGGTTTGTGTCTTGAGAAAACCAACACAGCAACAGCAAAGCATAGTGTTCTACATAGCTCTTCCATGGAAAACAAGCAATTTAGATCCTAAAACCTTTGTTCTTCCTCTGCAGACGAGGAATACACCAACTGGTACAAAATATACTTCACTTGTGGAAAAGAGGCAAGAAAGTGTCTGCAGCAGCTTCTCTGCTTGCTGAAAACACAGGGAACAAACAGGGTTTGTGTCTTGAGAAAACCAACACAGCAACAGCAAAGCATAGTGTTCTACATAGCTCTTCCATGGAAAACAAGCAATTTAGATCCTAAAACCTTTGCTCTTGCTCTGCAGACGAGGAATACACAAACTGGTACAAAATATACTTCACTAGTGGAAAAAGGAGCAAGAAAGTGTCTGCAGCAGCTTCTCTGCTTGCTGAAAACACAGAGAACAAACAGGGCTTGTGTCTTGAGAAAACAAACACAGCAACCGAAAACCATAGTGTTCTACAGAGCTCTTCCATGGAAAACAAGCAATTTAGATCCTAAAACCTTTGCTCTTGCTCTGCAGACGAGGAATACACCAACTGGTACAAAATATACTTCACTTGTGGAAAAGGGGCAAGAAAGTGTCTGCAGCAGCTTTTCTGCTCGCTGAAAACACATACAACTAACAAGGCTTGTGTCTTGAGAAAACCAACACAGTAACAGCAAAGCACAGTGTTCTACATATCTCTTCCAAGGAAATCAAGCAATTTAGGTCCTAAAACCATTGCTCCTGCTCTCCAGACAAGGAATACACCAACTGGTACAAAATATACGTCAGTAGTGGAGAAAGCAGGTACGTGTCTTCAAGAGCTTCTCTGCTCGCTGCAAGTACAGAGAACCAACAGGGTTTGTTTCTTGAGAAAACCGACACAGCAACAGCAAAGCATAGTGTTCTACAGAGCTCTTCCATGGAAATCAAGCAATTTAGGTCCTAACACCTTTGCTCTTGCTCCGCAGACGAGGAATACACCAACTGGTACAAAATATATTTCACTTGTGGAAAAGGGGGCAAGAAAGTGTCTGCAGCAGCTTCTCTGCTTGCTGCAAACACAGACAACCAACAGGACTTGTGTCTTGAGAAAACCAACACAGCAACAGCAAAGCATAGTGTTCTACAGAGCTCTTCCATGGAAAACAAGCAATTTAGGTCCTAACACCTTTGCTCTTGCTCTGCAGACGAGGAATACACACACTGGTACAAAATATACTTCACTTGTGGAAAAGGGGGCAAGAAAGTGTCTGCAGCAGCTTCTCTGCTTGCTGAAAACACAGGGAACAAACAGGGTTTGTGTCTTGAGAAAACCAACACAGCAACAGCAAAGCATAGTGTTCTACATAGCTCTTCCATGGAAAACAAGCAATTTAGATCCTAAAACCTTTGCTCTTGCTCTGCAGACGAGGAATACACACACTGGTACAAAATATATTTCACTTGTGGAAAAGGGGGGGCAAGAAAGTGTCTGCAGCAGCTTCTCTGCTTGCTGAAAACACAGGGAACAAACAGGACTTGCGTCTTGAGAAAACCAACACAGCAACAGCAAAGCATAGTGTTCTACAGAGCTCTTCCATGGAAAACAAGCAATTTAGATCCTAAAACCTTTGCTCTTGCTCTGCAGACGAGGAATACACCAACTGGTACAAAATATACTTCACTTGTGGAAAAGAGGCAAGAAAGTGTCTGCAGCAGCTTCTCTGCTTGCTGAAAACACAGGGAACAAACAGGGTTTGTGTCTTTAGAAAACCAACACAGCAACAGCAAAGCATAGTGTTCTACATAGCTCTTCCATGGAAAACAAGCAATTTAGATCCTAAAACCTTTGCTCTTGCTCTGCAGACGAGGAATACACCAACTGGTACAAAATATACTTCACTTGTGGAAAAGGAGCAAGAAAGTGTCTGCAGCAGCTTCTCTGCTTGCTGAAAACACAGGGAACAAACAGGGTTTGTGTCTTGAGAAAACCAACACAGCAACAGCAAAGCATAGTGTTCTACATAGCTCTTCCATGGAAAACAAGCAATTTAGATCCTAAAACCTTTGCTCTTGCTCTGCAGACGAGGAATACACCAACTGGTACAAAATATACTTCACTTGTGGAAAAGAGGCAAGAAAGTGTCTGCAGCAGCTTCTCTGCTTGCTGAAAACACAGGGAACAAACAGGGTTTGTGTCTTTAGAAAACCAACACAGCAACAGCAAAGCATAGTGTTCTACATAGCTCTTCCATGGAAAACAAGCAATTTAGATCCTAAAACCTTTGCTCTTGCTCTGCAGAGGAGGAATACACCAACTGGTACAAAATATACTTCACTTGTGGAAAAGGAGCAAGAAAGTGTCTGCAGCAGCTTCTCTGCTTGCTGAAAACACAGGGAACAAACAGGGTTTGTGTCTTGAGAAAACCAACACAGCAACAGCAAAGCATAGTGTTCTACATAGCTCTTCCATGGAAAACAAGCAATTTAGATCCTAAAACCTTTGCTCTTGCTCTGCAGACGAGGAATACACCAACTGGTACAAAATATACTTCACTTGTGGAAAAGAGGCAAGAAAGTGTCTGCAGCAGCTTCTCTGCTTGCTGAAAACACAGGGAACAAACAGGGTTTGTGTCTTTAGAAAACCAACACAGCAACAGCAAAGCATAGTGTTCTACATAGCTCTTCCATGGAAAACAAGCAATTTAGATCCTAAAACCTTTGCTCTTGCTCTGCAGACGAGGAATACACCAACTGGTACAAAATATACTTCACTTGTGGAAAAGGAGCAAGAAAGTGTCTGCAGCAGCTTCTCTGCTTGCTGAAAACACAGGGAACAAACAGGGTTTGTGTCTTGAGAAAACCAACACAGCAACAGCAAAGCATAGTGTTCTACATAGCTCTTCCATGGAAAACAAGCAATTTAGATCCTAAAACCTTTGCTCTTGCTCTGCAGACGAGGAATACACAAACTGGTACAAAATATACTTCACTAGTGGAAAAGGAGCAAGAAAGTGTCTGCAGCAGCTTCTCTGCTTGCTGAAAACACAGAGAACAAACAGGGCTTGTGTCTTGAGAAAACAAACACAGCAACCGAAAACCATAGTGTTCTACAGAGCTCTTCCATGGAAAACAAGCAATTTAGATCCTAAAACCTTTGCTCTTGCTCTGCAGACGAGGAATACACCAACTGGTACAAAATATACTTCACTTGTGGAAAAGGGGCAAGAAAGTGTCTGCAGCAGCTTCTCTGCTTGCTGAAAACACAGGGAACAAACAGGGTTTGTGTCTTGAGAAAACCAACACAGCAACAGCAAAGCATAGTGTTCTACATAGCTCTTCCATGGAAAACAAGCAATTTAGATGCTAAAACCTTTACTCTTGCTTTGCAGACGAGGAACACACTAACTGGTACAAAA
Organism: Prinia subflava; assembly: GCF_021018805.1. NCBI lineage: Eukaryota > Metazoa > Chordata > Aves > Passeriformes > Cisticolidae > Prinia > Prinia subflava. The sequence goes on along the minus strand of NW_026960681.1, from coordinate 20,203 downwards.
TATACGTCAGTAGTGGAGAAAGCAGGTACGTGTCTTCAAGAGCTTCTCTGCTCGCTGCAAGTACAGAGAACCAACAGGGTTTGTTTCTTGAGAAAACCGACACAGCAACAGCAAAGCATAGTGTTCTACAGAGCTCTTCCATGGAAATCAAGCAATTTAGGTCCTAACACCTTTGCTCTTGCTCCGCAGACGAGGAATACACCAACTGGTACAAAATATATTTCACTTGTGGAAAAGGGGCAAGAAAGTGTCTGCAGCAGCTTCTCTGCTTGCTGCAAACACAGACAACCAACAGGACTTGTGTCTTGAGAAAACCAACACAGCAACAGCAAAGCATAGTGTTCTACAGAGCTCTTCCATGGAAAACAAGCAATTTAGGTCCTAACACCTTTGCTCTTGCTCTGCAGACGAGGAATACACACACTGGTACAAAATATACTTCACTTGTGGAAAAGGGGCAAGAAAGTGTCTGCAGCAGCTTCTCTGCTTGCTGAAAACACAGGGAACAAACAGGGTTTGTGTCTTGAGAAAACCAACACAGCAACAGCAAAGCATAGTGTTCTACATAGCTCTTCCATGGAAAACAAGCAATTTAGATCCTAAAACCTTTGCTCTTGCTCTGCAGACGAGGAATACACACACTGGTACAAAATATATTTCACTTGTGGAAAAGGGGCAAGAAAGTGTCTGCAGCAGCTTCTCTGCTTGCTGAAAACACAGGGAACAAACAGGACTTGCGTCTTGAGAAAACCAACACAGCAACAGCAAAGCATAGTGTTCTACAGAGCTCTTCCATGGAAAACAAGCAATTTAGATCCTAAAACCTTTGCTCTTGCTCTGCAGACGAGGAATACACCAACTGGTACAAAATATACTTCACTTGTGGAAAAGAGGCAAGAAAGTGTCTGCAGCAGCTTCTCTGCTTGCTGAAAACACAGGGAACAAACAGGGTTTGTGTCTTTAGAAAACCAACACAGCAACAGCAAAGCATAGTGTTCTACATAGCTCTTCCATGGAAAACAAGCAATTTAGATCCTAAAACCTTTGCTCTTGCTCTGCAGACGAGGAATACACCAACTGGTACAAAATATACTTCACTTGTGGAAAAGGAGCAAGAAAGTGTCTGCAGCAGCTTCTCTGCTTGCTGAAAACACAGGGAACAAACAGGGTTTGTGTCTTGAGAAAACCAACACAGCAACAGCAAAGCATAGTGTTCTACATAGCTCTTCCATGGAAAACAAGCAATTTAGATCCTAAAACCTTTGCTCTTGCTCTGCAGACGAGGAATACACAAACTGGTACAAAATATACTTCACTAGTGGAAAAGGAGCAAGAAAGTGTCTGCAGCAGCTTCTCTGCTTGCTGAAAACACAGAGAACAAACAGGGCTTGTGTCTTGAGAAAACAAACACAGCAACCGAAAACCATAGTGTTCTACATAGCTCTTCCATGGAAAACAAGCAATTTAGATCCTAAAACCTTTGCTCTTGCTCTGCAGACGAGGAATACACCAACTGGTACAAAATATACTTCACTTGTGGAAAAGGGGCAAGAAAGTGTCTGCAGCAGCTTCTCTGCTCGCTGGAAACACATACAACTAACAAGGCTTGTGTCTTGAGAAAACCAACACAGTAACAGCAAAGCACAGTGTTCTACATATCTCTTCCAAGGAAATCAAGCAATTTAGGTCCTAAAACCATTGCTCCTGCTCTCCAGACAAGGAATACACCAACTGGTACAAAATATACGTCAGTAGTGGAGAAAGCAGGTACGTGTCTTCAAGAGCTTCTCTGCTCGCTGCAAGTACAGAGAACAAACAGGGTTTGTTTCTTGAGAAAACCGACACAGCAACAGCAAAGCATAGTGTTCTACAGAGCTCTTCCATGGAAATCAAGCAATTTAGGTCCTAACACCTTTGCTCTTGCTCTGCAGACGAGGAATACACACACTGGTACAAAATATATTTCACTTGTAGAAAAGGGGCAAGAAAGTGTCTGCAGCAGCTTCTCTGCTTGCTGCAAACACAGACAACCAACAGGACTTGTGTCTTGAGAAAACCAACACAGCAACAGCAAAGCATAGTGTTCTACAGAGCTCTTCCATGGAAAACAAGCAATTTAGATCCTAAAACCTTTGCTCTTGCTCTGCAGACGAGGAATACACCAACTGGTACAAAATATACTTCACTTGTGGAAAAGGGGCAAGAAAGTGTCTGCAGCAGCTTCTCTGCTTGCTGAAAACACAGGGAACAAACAGGGTTTGTGTCTTGAGAAAACCAACACAGCAACAGCAAAGCATAGTGTTCTACATAGCTCTTCCATGGAAAACAAGCAATTTAGATCCTAAAACCTTTGCTCTTGCTCTGCAGAGGAGGAATACACCAACTGGTACAAAATATATTTCACTTGTGGAAAAGGGGCAAGAAAGTGTCTGCAGCAGCTTCTCTGCTTGCTGAAAACACAGGGAACAAACAGGACTTGCGTCTTGAGAAAACCAACACAGCAACAGCAAAGCATAGTGTTCTACAGAGCTCTTCCATGGAAAACAAGCAATTTAGATCCTAAAACCTTTGCTCTTGCTCTGCAGACGAGGAATACACCAACTGGTACAAAATATACTTCACTAGTGGAAAAGAGGCAAGAAAGTGTCTGCAGCAGCTTCTCTGCTTGCTGAAAATACAGGGAACAAACAGGGTTTGTGTCTTTAGAAAACCAACACAGCAACAGCAAAGCATAGTGTTCTACAGAGCTCTTCCATGGAAAACAAGCAATTTAGATCCTAAAACCTTTGCTCTTGCTCTGCAGACGAGGAATACACCAACTGGTACAAAATATACTTCACTTGTGGAAAAGGGGCAAGAAAGTGTCTGCAGCAGCTTCTCTGCTTGCTGAAAACACAGGGAACAAACAGGGTTTGTGTCTTGAGAAAACCAACACAGCAACAGCAAAGCATAGTGTTCTACATAGCTCTTCCATGGAAAACAAGCAATTTAGATCCTAAAACCTTTGCTCTTGCTCTGCAGACGAGGAATACACACACTGGTACAAAATATATTTCACTTGTGGAAAAGGGGCAAGAAAGTGTCTGCAGCAGCTTCTCTGCTTGCTGAAAACACAGGGAACAAACAGGACTTGCGTCTTGAGAAAACCAACACAGCAACAGCAAAGCATAGTGTTCTACAGAGCTCTTCCATGGAAAACAAGCAATTTAGATCCTAAAACCTTTGCTCTTGCTCTGCAGACGAGGAATACACCAACTGGTACAAAATATACTTCACTAGTGGAAAAGAGGCAAGAAAGTGTCTGCAGCAGCTTCTCTGCTTGCTGAAAACACAGGGAACAAACAGGGTTTGTGTCTTGAGAAAACCAACACAGCAACAGCAAAGCATAGTGTTCTACAGAGCTCTTCCATGGAAAACAAGCAATTTAGATCCTAAAACCTTTGCTCTTGCTCTGCAGACGAGGAATACACCAACTGGTACAAAATATACTTCACTTGTGGAAAAGGAGCAAGAAAGTGTCTGCAGCAGCTTCTCTGCTTGCTGAAAACACAGGGAACAAGCAGGACTTGCGTCTTGAGAAAACCAACACAGCAACAGCAAAGCATAGTGTTCTACAGAGCTCTTCCATGGAAAACAAGCAATTTAGATCCTAAAACCTTTGCTCTTGCTCTGCAGACGAGGAATACACCAACAGGTACAAAATATACTTCACTTGTGGAAAAGGAGCAAGAAAGTGTCTGCAGCAGCTTCTCTGCTTGCTGAAAACACAGGGAACAAGCAGGACTTGCGTCTTGAGAAAACCAACACAGCAACAGCAAAGCATAGTGTTCTACAGAGCTCTTTCATGGAAAACAAGCAATTTAGATCCTAAAACCTTTGCTCTTGCTCTGCAGACGAGGAATACACAAACTGGTACAAAATATACTTCACTAGTGGAAAAGGAGCAAGAAAGTGTCTGCAGCAGCTTCTCTGCTTGCTGAAAACACAGAGAACAAACAGGGCTTGTGTCTTGAGAAAACAAACACAGCAACCGAAAACCATAGTGTTCTACATAGCTCTTCCATGGAAAACAAGCAATTTAGATCCTAAAACCTTTGCTCTTGCTCTGCAGACGAGGAATACACCAACTGGTACAAAATATACTTCACTTGTGGAAAAGGGGCAAGAAAGTGTCTGCAGCAGCTTTTCTGCTCGCTGGAAACGCATACAACTAACAAGGCTTGTGTCTTGAGAAAACCAACACAGTAAAAGCAAAGCACAGTGTTCTACATATCTCTTCCAAGGAAATCAAGCAATTTAGGTCCTAAAACCATTGCTCCTGCTCTCCAGACAAGGAATACACCAACTGGTACAAAATATACGTCAGTAGTGGAGAAAGCAGGTACGTGTCTTCAAGAGCTTCTCTGCTCGCTGCAAGTACAGAGAACAAACAGGGTTTGTTTCTTGAGAAAACCGACACAGCAACAGCAAAGCATAGTGTTCTACAGAGCTCTTCCATGGAAATCAAGCAATTTAGGTCCTAACACCTTTGCTCTTGCTCTGCAGACGAGGAATACACACACTGGTACAAAATATATTTCACTTGTGGAAAAGGGGCAAGAAAGTGTCTGCAGCAGCTTCTCTGCTTGCTGCAAACACAGACAACCAACAGGACTTGTGTCTTGAGAAAACCAACACAGCAACAGCAAAGCATAGTGTTCTACAGAGCTCTTCCATGGAAAACAAGCAATTTAGATCCTAAAACCTTTGCTCTTGCTCTGCAGACGAGGAATACACCAACTGGTACAAAATATACTTCACTTGTGGAAAAGGGGCAAGAAAGTGTCTGCAGCAGCTTTTCTGCTCGCTGGAAACACATACAACTAACAAGGCTTGTGTCTTGAGAAAACCAACACAGTAACAGCAAAGCACAGTGTTCTACATATCTCTTCCAAGGAAATCAAGCAATTTAGGTCCTAAAACCATTGCTCCTGCTCTCCAGACGAGGAATACACCAACTGGTACAAAATATACGTCAGTAGTGGAGAAAGCAGGTACGTGTCTTCAAGAGCTTCTCTGCTCGCTGCAAGTACAGAGAACAAACAGGGTTTGTTTCTTGAGAAAACCGACACAGCAACAGCAAAGCATAGTGTTCTACAGAGCTCTTCCATGGAAATCAAGCAATTTAGGTCCTAACACCTTTGCTCTTGCTCTGCAGACGAGGAATACACACACTGGTACAAAATATATTTCACTTGTAGAAAAGGGGCAAGAAAGTGTCTGCAGCAGCTTCTCTGCTTGCTGCAAACACAGACAACCAACAGGACTTGTGTCTTGAGAAAACCAACACAGCAACAGCAAAGCATAGTGTTCTACAGAGCTCTTCCATGGAAAACAAGCAATTTAGATCCTAAAACCTTTGCTCTTGCTCTGCAGACGAGGAATACACCAACTGGTACAAAATATACTTCACTTGTGGAAAAGGGGCAAGAAAGTGTCTGCAGCAGCTTCTCTGCTTGCTGAAAACACAGGGAACAAACAGGGTTTGTGTCTTGAGAAAACCAACACAGCAACAGCAAAGCATAGTGTTCTACATAGCTCTTCCATGGAAAACAAGCAATTTAGATCCTAAAACCTTTGCTCTTGCTCTGCAGACGAGGAATACACACACTGGTACAAAATATATTTCACTTGTGGAAAAGGGGCAAGAAAGTGTCTGCAGCAGCTTCTCTGCTTGCTGAAAACACAGGGAACAAACAGGACTTGCGTCTTGAGAAAACCAACACAGCAACAGCAAAGCATAGTGTTCTACAGAGCTCTTCCATGGAAAACAAGCAATTTAGATCCTAAAACCTTTGCTCTTGCTCTGCAGACGAGGAATACACAAACTGGTACAAAATATACTTCACTAGTGGAAAAGAGGCAAGAAAGTGTCTGCAGCAGCTTCTCTGCTTGCTGAAAACACAGGGAACAAACAGGGTTTGTGTCTTGAGAAAACCAACACAGCAACAGCAAAGCATAGTGTTCTACAGAGCTCTTCCATGGAAAACAAGCAATTTAGATCCTAAAACCTTTGCTCTTGCTCTGCAGACGAGGAATACACCAACTGGTACAAAATATACTTCACTTGTGGAAAAGGAGCAAGAAAGTGTCTGCAGCAGCTTCTCTGCTTGCTGAAAACACAGGGAACAAGCAGGACTTGCGTCTTGAGAAAACCAACACAGCAACAGCAAAGCATAGTGTTCTACATAGCTCTTCCATGGAAAACAAGCAATTTAGATCCTAAAACCTTTGCTCTTGCTCTGCAGACGAGGAATACACAAACTGGTACAAAATATACTTCACTAGTGGAAAAGGAGCAAGAAAGTGTCTGCAGCAGCTTCTCTGCTTGCTGAAAACACAGAGAACAAACAGGGCTTGTGTCTTGAGAAAACAAACACAGCAACCGAAAACCATAGTGTTCTACATAGCTCTTCCATGGAAAACAAGCAATTTAGATCCTAAAACCTTTGCTCTTGCTCTGCAGACGAGGAATACACCAACTGGTACAAAATATACTTCACTTGTGGAAAAGGGGCAAGAAAGTGTCTGCAGCAGCTTTTCTGCTCGCTGGAAACACATACAACTAACAAGGCTTGTGTCTTGAGAAAACCAACACAGTAACAGCAAAGCACAGTGTTCTACATATCTCTTCCAAGGAAATCAAGCAATTTAGGTCCTAAAACCATTGCTCCTGCTCTCCAGACGAGGAATACACCAACTGGTACAAAATATACGTCAGTAGTGGAGAAAGCAGGTACGTGTCTTCAAGAGCTTCTCTGCTCGCTGCAAGTACAGAGAACAAACAGGGTTTGTTTCTTGAGAAAACCGACACAGCAACAGCAAAGCATAGTGTTCTACAGAGCTCTTCCATGGAAAACAAGCAATTTAGGTCCTAACACCTTTGCTCTTGCTCTGCAGACGAGGAATACACACACTGGTACAAAATATATTTCACTTGTGGAAAAGGGGCAAGAAAGTGTCTGCAGCAGCTTCTCTGCTTGCTGCAAACACAGACAACCAACAGGACTTGTGTCTTGAGAAAACCAACACAGCAACAGCAAAGCATAGTGTTCTACAGAGCTCTTCCATGGAAAACAAGCAATTTAGATCCTAAAACCTTTGCTCTTGCTCTGCAGACGAGGAATACACCAACTGGTACAAAATATACTTCACTTGTGGAAAAGAGGCAAGAAAGTGTCTGCAGCAGCTTCTCTGCTTGCTGAAAACACAGGGAACAAACAGGGTTTGTGTCTTTAGAAAACCAACACAGCAACAGCAAAGCATAGTGTTCTACATAGCTCTTCCATGGAAAACAAGCAATTTAGATCCTAAAACCTTTGCTCTTGCTCTGCAGAGGAGGAATACACCAACTGGTACAAAATATACTTCACTTGTGGAAAAGGAGCAAGAAAGTGTCTGCAGCAGCTTCTCTGCTTGCTGAAAACACAGGGAACAAACAGGGTTTGTGTCTTGAGAAAACCAACACAGCAACAGCAAAGCATAGTGTTCTACATAGCTCTTCCATGGAAAACAAGCAATTTAGATCCTAAAACCTTTGCTCTTGCTCTGCAGACGAGGAATACACCAACTGGTACAAAATATACTTCACTTGTGGAAAAGAGGCAAGAAAGTGTCTGCAGCAGCTTCTCTGCTTGCTGAAAACACAGGGAACAAACAGGGTTTGTGTCTTTAGAAAACCAACACAGCAACAGCAAAGCATAGTGTTCTACATAGCTCTTCCATGGAAAACAAGCAATTTAGATCCTAAAACCTTTGCTCTTGCTCTGCAGACGAGGAATACACCAACTGGTACAAAATATACTTCACTTGTGGAAAAGGAGCAAGAAAGTGTCTGCAGCAGCTTCTCTGCTTGCTGAAAACACAGGGAACAAACAGGGTTTGTGTCTTGAGAAAACCAACACAGCAACAGCAAAGCATAGTGTTCTACATAGCTCTTCCATGGAAAACAAGCAATTTAGATCCTAAAACCTTTGCTCTTGCTCTCCAGACGAGGAATACACAAACTGGTACAAAATATACTTCACTAGTGGAAAAGGAGCAAGAAAGTGTCTGCAGCAGCTTCTCTGCTTGCTGAAAACACAGAGAACAAACAGGGCTTGTGTCTTGAGAAAACAAACACAGCAACCCAAAACCATAGTGTTCTACAGAGCTCTTCCATGGAAAACAAGCAATTTAGATCCTAAAACCTTTGCTCTTGCTCTGCAGACGAGGAATACACCAACTGGTACAAAATATACTTCACTTGTGGAAAAGGGGCAAGAAAGTGTCTGCAGCAGCTTCTCTGCTTGCTGAAAACACAGGGAACAAACAGGGTTTGTGTCTTGAGAAAACCAACACAGCAACAGCAAAGCATAGTGTTCTACATAGCTCTTCCATGGAAAACAAGCAATTTAGATGCTAAAACCTTTGCTCTTGCTTTGCAGACGAGGAACACACTAACTGGTACAAAATATACGTCAGTAGTGGAGAAAGCAGGTACGTGTCTTCAAGAGCTTCTCTGCTTGCTGAAAACACAGGGAACAAACAGGGCTTGTGTGTTTAGAAAACCAAGACAGCAACCGCAAAGCATAGTGTTCTACATAGCTCTTCCATGGAAAACAAGCAATTTAGATCCTAAAACCTTTGTTCTTCCTCTGCAGACGAGGAATACACCAACTGGTACAAAATATACTTCACTTGTGGAAAAGGAGCAAGAAAGTGTCTGCAGCAGCTTCTCTGCTTGCTGAAAACACAGGGAACAAACAGGGTTTGTGTCTTGAGAAAACCAACACAGCAACAGCAAAGCATAGTGTTCTACATAGCTCTTCCATGGAAAACAAGCAATTTAGATCCTAAAACCTTTGCTCTTGCTCTGCAGACGAGGAATACACCAACTGGTACAAAATATACTTCACTAGTGGAAAAGGAGCAAGAAAGTGTCTGCAGCAGCTTCTCTGCTTGCTGAAAACACAGAGAACAAACAGGGCTTGTGTCTTGAGAAAACAAACACAGCAACCGAAAACCATAGTGTTCTACAGAGCTCTTCCATGGAAAACAAGCAATTTAGATCCTAAAACCTTTGCTCTTGCTCTGCAGACGAGGAATACACCAACTGGTACAAAATATACTTCACTTGTGGAAAAGGGGCAAGAAAGTGTCTGCAGCAGCTTCTCTGCTCGCTGAAAACACATACAACTAACAAGGCTTGTGTCTTGAGAAAACCAACACAGTAACAGCAAAGCACAGTGTTCTACATATCTCTTCCAAGGAAATCAAGCAATTTAGGTCCTAAAACCATTGCTCCTGCTCTCCAGACAAGGAATACACCAACTGGTACAAAATATACGTCAGTAGTGGAGAAAGCAGGTACGTGTCTTCAAGAGCTTCTCTGCTCGCTGCAAGTACAGAGAACAAACAGGGTTTGTTTCTTGAGAAAACCGACACAGCAACAGCAAAGCATAGTGTTCTACAGAGCTCTTCCATGGAAATCAAGCAATTTAGGTCCTAACACCTTTGCTCTTGCTCTGCAGACGAGGAATACACACACTGGTACAAAATATATTTCACTTGTGGAAAAGGGGCAAGAAAGTGTCTGCAGCAGCTTCTCTGCTTGCTGCAAACACAGACAACCAACAGGACTTGTGTCTTGAGAAAACCAACACAGCAACAGCAAAGCATAGTGTTCTACAGAGCTCTTCCATGGAAAACAAGCAATTTAGATCCTAAAACCTTTGCTCTTGCTCTGCAGACGAGGAATACACACACTGGTACAAAATATATTTCACTTGTGGAAAAGGGGCAAGAAAGTGTCTGCAGCAGCTTCTCTGCTTGCTGAAAACACAGGGAACAAACAGGACTTGCGTCTTGAGAAAACCAACACAGCAACAGCAAAGCATAGTGTTCTACATAGCTCTTCCATGGAAAACAAGCAATTTAGATCCTAAAACCTTTGCTCTTGCTCTGCAGACGAGGAATACACCAACTGGTACAAAATATACTTCACTTGTGGAAAAGAGGCAAGAAAGTGTCTGCAGCAGCTTCTCTGCTTGCTGAAAACACAGGGAACAAACAGGGTTTGTGTCTTGAGAAAACCAACACAGCAACAGCAAAGCATAGTGTTCTACATAGCTCTTCCATGGAAAACAAGCAATTTAGATCCTAAAACCTTTGCTCTTGCTCTGCAGACGAGGAATACACCAACTGGTACAAAATATACTTCACTTGTGGAAAAGGAGCAAGAAAGTGTCTGCAGCAGCTTCTCTGCTTGCTGAAAACACAGGGAACAAACAGGGTTTGTGTCTTGAGAAAACCAACACAGCAACAGCAAAGCATAGTGTTCTACAGAGCTCTTCCATGGAAAACAAGCAATTTAGATCCTAAAACCTTTGCTCTTGCTCTGCAGACGAGGAATACACCAACTGGTACAAAATATACTTCACTTGTGGAAAAGGGGCAAGAAAGTGTCTGCAGCAGCTTCTCTGCTTGCTGAAAACACAGGGAACAAACAGGGTTTGTGTTTTGAGAAAACCAACACAGCAACAGCAAAGCATAGTGTTCTACATAGCTCTTCCATGGAAAACAAGCAATTTACATCCTAAAACCTTTGCTCTTGCTCTGCAGACGAGGAATACACCAACTGGTACAAAATATACTTCACTTGTGGAAAAGGGGCAAGAAAGTGTCTGCAGCAGCTTTTCTGCTCGCTGGAAACACATACAACTAACAAGGCTTGTGTCTTGAGAAAACCAACACAGTAACAGCAAAGCACAGTGTTCTACATATCTCTTCCAAGGAAATCAAGCAATTTAGGTCCTAAAACCTTTGCTCCTGCTCTCCAGACGAGGAATACACCAACTGGTACAAAATATACGTCAGTAGTGGAGAAAGCAGGTACGTGTCTTCAAGAGCTTCTCTGCTCGCTGCAAGTACAGAGAACAAACAGGGTTTGTTTCTTGAGAAAACCGACACAGCAACAGCAAAGCATAGTGTTCTACAGAGCTCTTCCATGGAAATCAAGCAATTTAGGTCCTAACACCTTTGCTCTTGCTCTGCAGACGAGGAATACACACACTGGTACAAAATATATTTCACTTGTGGAAAAGGGGCAAGAAAGTGTCTGCAGCAGCTTCTCTGCTTGCTGCAAACACAGACAACCAACAGGACTTGTGTCTTGAGAAAACCAACACAGCAACAGCAAAGCATAGTGTTCTACAGAGCTCTTCCATGGAAAACAAGCAATTTAGATCCTAAAACCTTTGCTCTTGCTCTGCAGACGAGGAATACACCAACTGGTACAAAATATACTTCACTTGTGGAAAAGAGGCAAGAAAGTGTCTGCAGCAGCTTCTCTGCTTGCTGAAAACACAGGGAACAAACAGGGTTTGTGTCTTTAGAAAACCAACACAGCAACAGCAAAGCATAGTGTTCTACATAGCTCTTCCATGGAAAACAAGCAATTTAGATCCTAAAACCTTTGCTCTTGCTCTGCAGAGGAGGAATACACCAACTGGTACAAAATATACTTCACTTGTGGAAAAGGAGCAAGAAAGTGTCTGCAGCAGCTTCTCTGCTTGCTGAAAACACAGGGAACAAACAGGGTTTGTGTCTTGAGAAAACCAACACAGCAACAGCAAAGCATAGTGTTCTACATAGCTCTTCCATGGAAAACAAGCAATTTAGATCCTAAAACCTTTGCTCTTGCTCTGCAGACGAGGAATACACCAACTGGTACAAAATATACTTCACTTGTGGAAAAGAGGCAAGAAAGTGTCTGCAGCAGCTTCTCTGCTTGCTGAAAACACAGGGAACAAACAGGGTTTGTGTCTTTAGAAAACCAACACAGCAACAGCAAAGCATAGTGTTCTACATAGCTCTTCCATGGAAAACAAGCAATTTAGATCCTAAAACCTTTGCTCTTGCTCTGCAGACGAGGAATACACCAACTGGTACAAAATATACTTCACTTGTGGAAAAGGAGCAAGAAAGTGTCTGCAGCAGCTTCTCTGCTTGCTGAAAACACAGGGAACAAACAGGGTTTGTGTCTTGAGAAAACCAACACAGCAACAGCAAAGCATAGTGTTCTACATAGCTCTTCCATGGAAAACAAGCAATTTAGATCCTAAAACCTTTGCTCTTGCTCTGCAGACGAGGAATACACAAACTGGTACAAAATATACTTCACTAGTGGAAAAGGAGCAAGAAAGTGTCTGCAGCAGCTTCTCTGCTTGCTGAAAACACAGAGAACAAACAGGGCTTGTGTCTTGAGAAAACAAACACAGCAACCGAAAACCATAGTGTTCTACAGAGCTCTTCCATGGAAAACAAGCAATTTAGATCCTAAAACCTTTGCTCTTGCTCTGCAGACGAGGAATACACCAACTGGTACAAAATATACTTCACTTGTGGAAAAGGGGCAAGAAAGTGTCTGCAGCAGCTTCTCTGCTTGCTGAAAACACAGGGAACAAACAGGGTTTGTGTCTTGAGAAAACCAACACAGCAACAGCAAAGCATAGTGTTCTACATAGCTCTTCCATGGAAAACAAGCAATTTAGATGCTAAAACCTTTACTCTTGCTTTGCAGACGAGGAACACACTAACTGGTACAAAATATACGTCAGTAGTGGAGAAAGCAGGTACGTGTCTTCAAGAGCTTCTCTGCTCGCTGCAAGTACAGAGAACAAACAGGGTTTGTTTCTTGAGAAAACCGACACAGCAACAGCAAAGCATAGTGTTCTACAGAGCTCTTCCATGGAAATCAAGCAATTTAGGTCCTAACACCTTTGCTCTTGCTCTGCAGACGAGGAATACACACACTGGTACAAAATATATTTCACTTGTGGAAAAGGGGCAAGAAAGTGTCTGCAGCAGCTTCTCTGCTTGCTGCAAACACAGACAACCAACAGGACTTGTGTCTTGAGAAAACCAACACAGCAACAGCAAAGCATAGTGTTCTACAGAGCTCTTCCATGGAAAACAAGCAATTTAGATCCTAAAACCTTTGCTCTTGCTCTGCAGACGAGGAATACACCAACTGGTACAAAATATACTTCACTTGTGGAAAAGGGGCAAGAAAGTGTCTGCAGCAGCTTTTCTGCTCGCTGGAAACACATACAACTAACAAGGCTTGTGTCTTGAGAAAACCAACACAGTAAAAGCAAAGCACAGTGTTCTACATATCTCTTCCAAGGAAATCAAGCAATTTAGGTCCTAAAACCATTGCTCCTGCTCTCCAGACAAGGAATACACCAACTGGTACAAAATATACGTCAGTAGTGGAGAAAGCAGGTACGTGTCTTCAAGAGCTTCTCTGCTCGCTGCAAGTACAGAGAACAAACAGGGTTTGTTTCTTGAGAAAACCGACACAGCAACAGCAAAGCATAGTGTTCTACAGAGCTCTTCCATGGAAATCAAGCAATTTAGGTCCTAACACCTTTGCTCTTGCTCTGCAGACGAGGAATACACCAACTGGTACAAAATATATTTCACTTGTGGAAAAGGGGCAAGAAAGTGTCTGCAGCAGCTTCTCTGCTTGCTGAAAACACAGGGAACAAACAGGACTTGTGTCTTGAGAAAACCAACACAGCAACAGCAAAGCATAGTGTTCTACAGAGCTCTTCCATGGAAAACAAGCAATTTAGATCCTAAAACCTTTGCTCTTGCTCTGCAGACGAGGAATACACCAACTGGTACAAAATATACTTCACTTGTGGAAAAGGGGCAAGAAAGTGTCTGCAGCAGCTTCTCTGCTTGCTGAAAACACAGGGAACAAGCAGGACTTGCGTCTTGAGAAAACCAACACAGCAACAGCAAAGCATAGTGTTCTACAGAGCTCTTTCATGGAAAACAAGCAATTTAGATCCTAAAACCTTTGCTCTTGCTCTGCAGACGAGGAATACACAAACTGGTACAAAATATACTTCACTAGTGGAAAAGGAGCAAGAAAGTGTCTGCAGCAGCTTCTCTGCTTGCTGAAAACACAGAGAACAAACAGGGCTTGTGTCTTGAGAAAACAAACACAGCAACCGAAAACCATAGTGTTCTACATAGCTCTTCCATGGAAAACAAGCAATTTAGATCCTAAAACCTTTGCTCTTGCTCTGCAGACGAGGAATACACCAACTGGTACAAAATATACTTCACTTGTGGAAAAGGGGCAAGAAAGTGTCTGCAGCAGCTTTTCTGCTCGCTGGAAACGCATACAACTAACAAGGCTTGTGTCTTGAGAAAACCAACACAGTAAAAGCAAAGCACAGTGTTCTACATATCTCTTCCAAGGAAATCAAGCAATTTAGGTCCTAAAACCATTGCTCCTGCTCTCCAGACAAGGAATACACCAACTGGTACAAAATATACGTCAGTAGTGGAGAAAGCAGGTACGTGTCTTCAGAGCTTCTCTGCTCGCTGCAAGTACAGAGAACAAACAGGGTTTGTTTCTTGAGAAAACCGACACAGCAACAGCAAAGCATAGTGTTCTACAGAGCTCTTCCATGGAAATCAAGCAATTTAGGTCCTAACACCTTTGCTCTTGCTCTGCAGACGAGGAATACACACACTGGTACAAAATATATTTCACTTGTGGAAAAGGGGCAAGAAAGTGTCTGCAGCAGCTTCTCTGCTTGCTGCAAACACAGACAACCAACAGGACTTGTGTCTTGAGAAAACCAACACAGCAACAGCAAAGCATAGTGTTCTACAGAGCTCTTCCATGGAAAACAAGCAATTTAGATCCTAAAACCTTTGCTCTTGCTCTGCAGACGAGGAATACACCAACTGGTACAAAAATATACTTCACTTGTGGAAAAGGGGCAAGAAAGTGTCTGCAGCAGCTTTTCTGCTCGCTGGAAACACATACAACTAACAAGGCTTGTGTCTTGAGAAAACCAACACAGTAACAGCAAAGCACAGTGTTCTACATATCTCTTCCAAGGAAATCAAGCAATTTAGGTCCTAAAACCATTGCTCCTGCTCTCCAGACGAGGAATACACCAACTGGTACAAAATATACGTCAGTAGTGGAGAAAGCAGGTACGTGTCTTCAAGAGCTTCTCTGCTCGCTGCAAGTACAGAGAACAAACAGGGTTTGTTTCTTGAGAAAACCGACACAGCAACAGCAAAGCATAGTGTTCTACAGAGCTCTTCCATGGAAATCAAGCAATTTAGGTCCTAACACCTTTGCTCTTGCTCTGCAGACGAGGAATACACACACTGGTACAAAATATATTTCACTTGTAGAAAAGGGGCAAGAAAGTGTCTGCAGCAGCTTCTCTGCTTGCTGCAAACACAGACAACCAACAGGACTTGTGTCTTGAGAAAACCAACACAGCAACAGCAAAGCATAGTGTTCTACAGAGCTCTTCCATGGAAAACAAGCAATTTAGATCCTAAAACCTTTGCTCTTGCTCTGCAGACGAGGAATACACCAACTGGTACAAAATATACTTCACTTGTGGAAAAGGGGCAAGAAAGTGTCTGCAGCAGCTTCTCTGCTTGCTGAAAACACAGGGAACAAACAGGGTTTGTGTCTTGAGAAAACCAACACAGCAACAGCAAAGCATAGTGTTCTACATAGCTCTTCCATGGAAAACAAGCAATTTAGATCCTAAAACCTTTGCTCTTGCTCTGCAGACGAGGAATACACACACTGGTACAAAATATATTTCACTTGTGGAAAAGGGGCAAGAAAGTGTCTGCAGCAGCTTCTCTGCTTGCTGAAAACACAGGGAACAAACAGGACTTGCGTCTTGAGAAAACCAACACAGCAACAGCAAAGCATAGTGTTCTACAGAGCTCTTCCACGGAAAACAAGCAATTTAGATCCTAAAACCTTTGCTCTTGCTCTGCAGACGAGGAATACACAAACTGGTACAAAATATACTTCACTAGTGGAAAAGAGGCAAGAAAGTGTCTGCAGCAGCTTCTCTGCTTGCTGAAAACACAGGGAACAAACAGGGTTTGTGTCTTGAGAAAACCAACACAGCAACAGCAAAGCATAGTGTTCTACAGAGCTCTTCCATGGAAAACAAGCAATTTAGATCCTAAAACCTTTGCTCTTGCTCTGCAGACGAGGAATACACCAACTGGTACAAAATATACTTCACTTGTGGAAAAGGAGCAAGAAAGTGTCTGCAGCAGCTTCTCTGCTTGCTGAAAACACAGGGAACAAGCAGGACTTGCGTCTTGAGAAAACCAACACAGCAACAGCAAAGCATAGTGTTCTACATAGCTCTTCCATGGAAAACAAGCAATTTAGATCCTAAAACCTTTGCTCTTGCTCTGCAGACGAGGAATACACAAACTGGTACAAAATATACTTCACTAGTGGAAAAGGAGCAAGAAAGTGTCTGCAGCAGCTTCTCTGCTTGCTGAAAACACAGAGAACAAACAGGGCTTGTGTCTTGAGAAAACAAACACAGCAACCGAAAACCATAGTGTTCTACATAGCTCTTCCATGGAAAACAAGCAATTTAGATCCTAAAACCTTTGCTCTTGCTCTGCAGACGAGGAATACACCAACTGGTACAAAATATACTTCACTTGTGGAAAAGGGGGCAAGAAAGTGTCTGCAGCAGCTTTTCTGCTCGCTGGAAACACATACAACTAACAAGGCTTGTGTCTTGAGAAAACCAACACAGTAACAGCAAAGCACAGTGTTCTACATATCTCTTCCAAGGAAATCAAGCAATTTAGGTCCTAAAACCATTGCTCCTGCTCTCCAGACGAGGAATACACCAACTGGTACAAAATATACGTCAGTAGTGGAGAAAGCAGGTACGTGTCTTCAAGAGCTTCTCTGCTCGCTGCAAGTACAGAGAACAAACAGGGTTTGTTTCTTGAGAAAACCGACACAGCAACAGCAAAGCATAGTGTTCTACAGAGCTCTTCCATGGAAAACAAGCAATTTAGGTCCTAACACCTTTGCTCTTGCTCTGCAGACGAGGAATACACACACTGGTACAAAATATATTTCACTTGTGGAAAAGGGGCAAGAAAGTGTCTGCAGCAGCTTCTCTGCTTGCTGCAAACACAGACAACCAACAGGACTTGTGTCTTGAGAAAACCAACACAGCAACAGCAAAGCATAGTGTTCTACAGAGCTCTTCCATGGAAAACAAGCAATTTAGATCCTAAAACCTTTGCTCTTGCTCTGCAGACGAGGAATACACCAACTGGTACAAAATATACTTCACTTGTGGAAAAGAGGCAAGAAAGTGTCTGCAGCAGCTTCTCTGCTTGCTGAAAACACAGGGAACAAACAGGGTTTGTGTCTTTAGAAAACCAACACAGCAACAGCAAAGCATAGTGTTCTACATAGCTCTTCCATGGAAAACAAGCAATTTAGATCCTAAAACCTTTGCTCTTGCTCTGCAGAGGAGGAATACACCAACTGGTACAAAATATACTTCACTTGTGGAAAAGGAGCAAGAAAGTGTCTGCAGCAGCTTCTCTGCTTGCTGAAAACACAGGGAACAAACAGGGTTTGTGTCTTGAGAAAACCAACACAGCAACAGCAAAGCATAGTGTTCTACATAGCTCTTCCATGGAAAACAAGCAATTTAGATCCTAAAACCTTTGCTCTTGCTCTGCAGACGAGGAATACACCAACTGGTACAAAATATACTTCACTTGTGGAAAAGAGGCAAGAAAGTGTCTGCAGCAGCTTCTCTGCTTGCTGAAAACACAGGGAACAAACAGGGTTTGTGTCTTTAGAAAACCAACACAGCAACAGCAAAGCATAGTGTTCTACATAGCTCTTCCATGGAAAACAAGCAATTTAGATCCTAAAACCTTTGCTCTTGCTCTGCAGACGAGGAATACACCAACTGGTACAAAATATACTTCACTTGTGGAAAAGGAGCAAGAAAGTGTCTGCAGCAGCTTCTCTGCTTGCTGAAAACACAGGGAACAAACAGGGTTTGTGTCTTGAGAAAACCAACACAGCAACAGCAAAGCATAGTGTTCTACATAGCTCTTCCATGGAAAACAAGCAATTTAGATCCTAAAACCTTTGCTCTTGCTCTCCAGACGAGGAATACACAAACTGGTACAAAATATACTTCACTAGTGGAAAAGGAGCAAGAAAGTGTCTGCAGCAGCTTCTCTGCTTGCTGAAAACACAGAGAACAAACAGGGCTTGTGTCTTGAGAAAACAAACACAGCAACCCAAAACCATAGTGTTCTACAGAGCTCTTCCATGGAAAACAAGCAATTTAGATCCTAAAACCTTTGCTCTTGCTCTGCAGACGAGGAATACACCAACTGGTACAAAATATACTTCACTTGTGGAAAAGGGGCAAGAAAGTGTCTGCAGCAGCTTCTCTGCTTGCTGAAAACACAGGGAACAAACAGGGTTTGTGTCTTGAGAAAACCAACACAGCAACAGCAAAGCATAGTGTTCTACATAGCTCTTCCATGGAAAACAAGCAATTTAGATGCTAAAACCTTTGCTCTTGCTTTGCAGACGAGGAACACACTAACTGGTACAAAATATACGTCAGTAGTGGAGAAAGCAGGTACGTGTTTTCAAGAGCTTCTCTGCTTGCTGAAAACACAGGGAACAAACAGGGCTTGTGTGTTTAGAAAACCAAGACAGCAACAGCAAAGCATAGTGTTCTACATAGCTCTTCCATGGAAAACAAGCAATTTAGATCCTAAAACCTTTGTTCTTCCTCTGCAGACGAGGAATACACCAACTGGTACAAAATATACTTCACTTGTGGAAAAGGAGCAAGAAAGTGTCTGCAGCAGCTTCTCTGCTTGCTGAAAACACAGGGAACAAACAGGGTTTGTGTCTTGAGAAAACCAACACAGCAACAGCAAAGCATAGTGTTCTACATAGCTCTTCCATGGAAAACAAGCAATTTAGATCCTAAAACCTTTGCTCTTGCTCTGCAGACGAGGAATACACCAACTGGTACAAAATATACTTCACTAGTGGAAAAGGAGCAAGAAAGTGTCTGCAGCAGCTTCTCTGCTTGCTGAAAACACAGAGAACAAACAGGGCTTGTGTCTTGAGAAAACAAACACAGCAACCGAAAACCATAGTGTTCTACAGAGCTCTTCCATGGAAAACAAGCAATTTAGATCCTAAAACCTTTGCTCTTGCTCTGCAGACGAGGAATACACCAACTGGTACAAAATATACTTCACTTGTGGAAAAGGGGCAAGAAAGTGTCTGCAGCAGCTTCTCTGCTCGCTGAAAACACATACAACTAACAAGGCTTGTGTCTTGAGAAAACCAACACAGTAACAGCAAAGCACAGTGTTCTACATATCTCTTCCAAGGAAATCAAGCAATTTAGGTCCTAAAACCATTGCTCCTGCTCTCCAGACAAGGAATACACCAACTGGTACAAAATATACGTCAGTAGTGGAGAAAGCAGGTACGTGTCTTCAAGAGCTTCTCTGCTCGCTGCAAGTACAGAGAACAAACAGGGTTTGTTTCTTGAGAAAACCGACACAGCAACAGCAAAGCATAGTGTTCTACAGAGCTCTTCCATGGAAATCAAGCAATTTAGGTCCTAACACCTTTGCTCTTGCTCTGCAGACGAGGAATACACACACTGGTACAAAATATATTTCACTTGTGGAAAAGGGGCAAGAAAGTGTCTGCAGCAGCTTCTCTGCTTGCTGCAAACACAGACAACCAACAGGACTTGTGTCTTGAGAAAACCAACACAGCAACAGCAAAGCATAGTGTTCTACAGAGCTCTTCCATGGAAAACAAGCAATTTAGATCCTAAAACCTTTGCTCTTGCTCTGCAGACGAGGAATACACACACTGGTACAAAATATATTTCACTTGTGGAAAAGGGGCAAGAAAGTGTCTGCAGCAGCTTCTCTGCTTGCTGAAAACACAGGGAACAAACAGGACTTGCGTCTTGAGAAAACCAACACAGCAACAGCAAAGCATAGTGTTCTACATAGCTCTTCCATGGAAAACAAGCAATTTAGATCCTAAAACCTTTGCTCTTGCTCTGCAGACGAGGAATACACCAACTGGTACAAAATATACTTCACTTGTGGAAAAGAGGCAAGAAAGTGTCTGCAGCAGCTTCTCTGCTTGCTGAAAACACAGGGAACAAACAGGGTTTGTGTCTTTAGAAAACCAACACAGCAACAGCAAAGCATAGTGTTCTACATAGCTCTTCCATGGAAAACAAGCAATTTAGATCCTAAAACCTTT
>NW_026960680.1:0-64963 GCF_021018805.1 Prinia subflava | reverse complement strand
AACAAACAGGGTTTGTGTCTTGAGAAAACCAACACAGCAACAGCAAAGCACAGTGTTCTACATATCTCTTCCAAGGAAATCAAGCAATTTAGGTCCTAAAACCTTTGCTCTTGCTCTGCAGACAAGGAATAAACCAACTGGTACAAAATATACTTCACTTGTGGAAAAGGAGCAAGAAAGTGTCTGCAGCAGCTTCTCTGCTTGCTGAAAACACAGGGAACAAACAGGGTTTGTGTCTTTAGAAAACCAACACAGCAACAGCAAAGCATAGTGTTCTACATAGCTCTTCCATGGAAAACAAGCCATTTAGATCCTAAAACCTTTGCTCTTGCTCTGCAGACGAGGAATACACCAACTGGTACAAAATATACTTCACTTGTGGAAAAGGGGCAAGAAAGTGTCTGCAGCAGCTTCTCTGCTTGCTGAAAACACAGGGAACAAACAGGGTTTGTGTCTTGAGAAAACCAACACAGCAACAGCAAAGCACAGTGTTCTACATATCTCTTCCAAGGAAATCAAGCAATTTAGGTCCTAAAACCTTTGCTCCTGCTCTCCAGACGAGGAATACACCAACTGGTACAAAATATACTTCACTAGTGGAAAAGGGGCAAGAAAGTGTCTGCAGCAGCTTCTCTGCTTGCTGAAAACACAGAGAACAAACAGGGCTTGTGTCTTGAGAAAACAAACACAGCAACCGAAAACCATAGTGTTCTACATAGCTCTTCCATGGAAAACAAGCAATTTAGATCCTAAAACCTTTGCTCTTGCTCTGCAGACGAGGAATACACCAACTGGTACAAAATATACTTCACTTGTGGAAAAGGGGCAAGAAAGTGTCTGCAGCAGCTTTTCTGCTCGCTGGAAACACATACAACCAACAAGACTTGTGTCTTGAGAAAACCAACACAGTAACAGCAAAGCATAGTGTTCTACAGAGCTCTTCCATGGAAATCAAGCAATTTTAGTCCTAAAACCTTTGCTCTTGCTTTGCAGACGAGGAACACACCAACTGGTACAAAATATACGTCAGTAGTGGAGAAAGCAGGTACGTGTCTTCAAGAGCTTCTCTGCTTGCTGAAAACACAGGGAACAAACAGGGCTTGTGTGTTTAGAAAACCAACACAGCAACAGCAAAGACTAGTGTTCTTAATAGCTCTTCCAATGAAATCAAGCAATTTAGGTCCTAAAACCTTTGATCCGTCTCTGCAGACGAGGAACACACCAACTGGTACAAAATATACTTCACTTGTGAAAAAGGGGCAAGAAAGTGTCTGCAGCAGCTTCTCTGCTTGCTGCAAACACAGACAACAAACAGGACTTGTGTCTTGAGAAAACCAACACAGCAACAGCAAAGCATAGTGTTCTACAGAGCTCTTCCATGGAAAACAAGCAATTTAGATCCTAAAACCTTTGCTCTTGCTCTGCAGACGAGGAATACACAAACTGGTACAAAATATACTTCACTAGTGGAAAAGGAGCAAGAAAGTGTCTGCAGCAGCTTCTCTGCTTGCTGAAAACACAGAGAACAAACAGGGCTTGTGTCTTGAGAAAACCAACACAGCAACAGCAAAGCATAGTGTTCTACATAGCTCTTCCATGGAAAACAAGCAATTTAGATCCTAAAACCTTTGCTCTTGCTCTGCAGACGAGGAATACACCAACTGGTACAAAATATACTTCACTTGTGGAAAAGGGGCAAGAAAGTGTCTGCAGCAGCTTTTCTGCTCGCTGGAAACACATACAACCAACAAGACTTGTGTCTTGAGAAAACCAACACAGTAACAGCAAAGCATAGTGTTCTACAGAGCTCTTCCATGGAAATCAAGCAATTTTAGTCCTAAAACCTTTGCTCTTGCTTTGCAGACGAGGAACACACCAACTGGTACAAAATATACGTCAGTAGTGGAGAAAGCAGGTACGTGTCTTCAAGAGCTTCTCTGCTTGCTGAAAACACAGGGAACAAACAGGGCTTGTGTGTTTAGAAAACCAACACAGCAACAGCAAAGACTAGTGTTCTTAATAGCTCTTCCAATGAAATCAAGCAATTTAGGTCCTAAAACCTTTGATCCGTCTCTGCAGACGAGGAACACACCAACTGGTACAAAATATACTTCACTTGTGAAAAAGGGGCAAGAAAGTGTCTGCAGCAGCTTCTCTGCTTGCTGCAAACACAGACAACAAACAGGACTTGTGTCTTGAGAAAACCAACACAGCAACAGCAAAGCATAGTGTTCTACAGAGCTCTTCCATGGAAAACAAGCAATTTAGATCCTAAAACCTTTGCTCTTGCTCTGCAGACGAGGAATACACAAACTGGTACAAAATATACTTCACTAGTGGAAAAGGAGCAAGAAAGTGTCTGCAGCAGCTTCTCTGCTTGCTGAAAACACAGAGAACAAACAGGGCTTGTGTCTTGAGAAAACAAACACAGCAACAGCAAAGCATAGTGTTCTACATAGCTCTTCCATGGAAAACAAGCAATTTAGATCCTAAAACCTTTGCTCTTGCTCTGCAGACGAGGAATACACCAACTGGTACAAAATATACTTCACTTGTGGAAAAGGGGCAAGAAAATGTCTGCAGCAGCTTCTCTGCTTGCTGAAAACACAGGGAACAAACAGGGTTTGTGTCTTGAGAAAACCAACACAGCAACAGCAAAGCACAGTGTTCTACATATCTCTTCCAAGGAAATCCAGCAATTTAGGTCCTAAAACCTTTGCTCCTGCTCTCCAGACGAGGAATACACCAACTGGTACAAAATATACTTCACTAGTGGAAAAGGAGCAAGAAAGTGTCTGCAGCAGCTTCTCTGCTTGCTGAAAACACAGAGAACAAACAGGGTTTGTGTCTTTAGAAAACCAACACAGCAACAGCAAAGCATAGTGTTCTACATAGCTCTTCCATGGAAAACAAGCAATTTAGATCCTAAAACCTTTGCTCTTGCTCTGCAGACGAGGAACACACCAACTGGTACAAAATATACTTCACTTGTGGAAAAGGGGCAAGAAAGTGTCTGCAGCAGCTTCTCTGCTTGCTGAAAACACAGGGAACAAACAGGGTTTGTGTCTTGAGAAAACCAACACAGCAACAGCAAAGCACAGTCTTCTACATATCTCTTCCATGGAAATCAAGCAATTTAGGTCCTAAAACCTTTGCTCTTGCTTTGCAGACGAGGAACACACCAACTGGTACAAAATATACTTCACTTGTGAAAAAGGGGCAAGAAAGTGTCTGCAGCAGCTTCTCTGCTTGCTGAAAACACAGGGAACAAACAGGGTTTGTGTCTTGAGAAAACCAACACAGCAACAGCAAAGCATAGTGTTCTACATAGCTCTTCCATGGAAAACAAGCAATTTAGATCCTAAAACCTTTGCTCTTGCTCTGCAGACGAGGAATACACAAACTGGTACAAAATATACTTCACTAGTGGAAAAGGAGCAAGAAAGTGTCTGCAGCAGCTTCTCTGCTTGCTGAAAACACAGAGAACAAACAGGGCTTGTGTCTTGAGAAAACCAACACAGTAACAGCAAAGCATAGTGTTCTACATAGCTCTTCCATGGAAAACAAGCAATTTAGATCCTAAAACCTTTGCTCTTGCTCTGCAGACGAGGAATACACCAACTGGTACAAAATATACTTCACTTGTGGAAAAGGGGCAAGAAAGTGTCTGCAGCAGCTTCTCTGCTCGCTGGAAACACATACAACTAACAAGGCTTGTGTCTTGAGAAAACCAACACAGTAACAGCAAAGCACAGTGTTCTACATATCTCTTCCAAGGAAATCAAGCAATTTAGGTCCTAAAACCTTTGCTCCTGCTCTCCAGACGAGGAATACACCAACTGGTACAAAATATACGTCAGTAGTGGAGAAAGCAGGTACGTGTCTTCAAGAGCTTCTCTGCTCGCTGCAAGTACAGAGAACAAACAGGGTTTGTTTCTTGAGAAAACCGACACAGCAACAGCAAAGCATAGTGTTCTACGTAGCTCTTCCATGGAAATCAAGCAATTTAGGTCCTAACACCTTTGCTCTTGCTCTGCAGACGAGGAATACACCAACTGGTACAAAATATACTTCACTTGTGGAAAAGGGGCAAGAAAGTGTCTGCAGCAGCTTCTCTGCTTGCTGAAAACACAGGGAACAAACAGGGTTTGTGTCTTGAGAAAACCAACACAGCAACAGCAAAGCACAGTGTTCTACATATCTCTTCCAAGGAAATCAAGCAATTTAGGTCCTAAAACCTTTGCTCTTGCTCTGCAGACAAGGAATAAACCAACTGGTACAAAATATACTTCACTTGTGGAAAAGGGGCAAGAAAGTGTCTGCAGCAGCTTCTCTGCTTGCTGAAAACACAGGGAACAAACAGGGTTTGTGTCTTTAGAAAACCAACACAGCAACAGCAAAGCATAGTGTTCTACATAGCTCTTCCATGGAAAACAAGCAATTTAGATCCTAAAACCTTTGCTCTTGCTCTGCAGACGAGGAATACACCAACTGGTACAAAATATACTTCACTTGTGGAAAAGGGGCAAGAAAGTGTCTGCAGCAGCTTCTCTGCTTGCTGAAAACACAGGGAACAAACAGGGTTTGTGTCTTGAGAAAACCAACACAGCAACAGCAAAGCACAGTGTTCTACATATCTCTTCCAAGGAAATCAAGCAATTTAGGTCCTAAAACCTTTGCTCCTGCTCTCCAGACGAGGAATACACCAACTGGTACAAAATATACTTCACTAGTGGAAAAGGAGCAAGAAAGTGTCTGCAGCAGCTTCTCTGCTTGCTGAAAACACAGAGAACAAACAGGGCTTGTGTCTTGAGAAAACCAACACAGCAACAGCAAAGCATAGTGTTCTACATAGCTCTTCCATGGAAAACAAGCAATTTAGATCCTAAAACCTTTGCTCTTGCTCTGCAGAAGAGGAATACACCAACTGGTACAAAATATACTTCACTTGTGGAAAAGGGGCAAGAAAGTGTCTGCAGCAGCTTTTCTGCTCGCTGGAAACACATACAACTAACAAGGCTTGTGTCTTGAGAAAACCAACACAGTAATAGCAAAGCACAGTGTTCTACATATCTCTTCCAAGGAAATCAAGCAATTTAGGTCCTAAAACCTTTGCTCCTGCTCGCCAGACGAGGAATACACCAACTGGTACAAAATATACGTCAGTAGTGGAGAAAGCAGGTACGTGTCTTCAAGAGCTTCTCTGCTCGCTGCAAGTACAGAGAACAAACAGGGTTTGTTTCTTGAGAAAACCAACACAGCAACAGCAAAGCATAGTGTTCTACAGAGCTCTTCCATGGAAATCAAGCAATTTAGGTCCTAACACATTTGCTCTTGCTTTGCAGACGAGGAACACACCAACTGGTACAAAATATACTTCACTTGTGGAAAAGGGGCAAGAAAGTGTCTGCAGCAGCTTCTCTGCTTGCTGCAAACACAGACAACCAACAGGACTTGTGTCTTGAGAAAACAAACACAGCAACAGCAAAGCATAGTGTTCTACATAGCTCTTCCATGGAAAACAAGCAATTTAGATCCTAAAACCTTTGCTCTTGCTCTGCAGACGAGGAATACACCAACTGGTACAAAATATACTTCACTTGTGGAAAAGGGGCAAGAAAGTGTCTGCAGCAGCTTCTCTGCTTGCTGAAAACACAGGGAACAAACAGGGTTTGTGTATTGAGAAAACCAACACAGCAACAGCAAAGCACAGTGTTCTACATATCTCTTCCAAGGAAATCAAGCAATTTAGGTCCTAAAACCTTTGCTCTTGCTCTGCAGACAAGGAATACACCAACTGGTACAAAATATACTTCACTTGTGGAAAAGGGGCAAGAAAGTGTCTGCAGCAGCTTCTCTGCTTGCTGAAAACACAGGGAACAAACAGGGTTTGTGTCTTTAGAAAACCAACACAGCAACAGCAAAGCATAGTGTTCTACATAGCTCTTCCATGGAAAACAAGCAATTTAGATCCTAAAACCTTTGCTCTTGCTCTGCAGACGAGGAATACACCAACTGGTACAAAATATACTTCACTTGTGGAAAAGGGGCAAGAAAGTGTCTGCAGCAGCTTCTCTGCTTGCTGAAAACACAGGGAACAAACAGGGTTTGTGTCTTGAGAAAACCAACACAGCAACAGCAAAGCACAGTGTTCTACATATCTCTTCCAAGGAAATCCAGCAATTTAGGTCCTAAAACCTTTGCTCCTGCTCTCCAGACGAGGAATACACCAACTGGTACAAAATATACTTCACTAGTGGAAAAGGAGCAAGAAAGTGTCTGCAGCAGCTTCTCTGCTTGCTGAAAACACAGAGAACAAACAGGGTTTGTGTCTTTAGAAAACCAACACAGCAACAGCAAAGCATAGTGTTCTACATAGCTCTTCCATGGAAAACAAGCAATTTAGATCCTAAAACCTTTGCTCTTGCTCTGCAGACGAGGAACACACCAACTGGTACAAAATATACTTCACTTGTGGAAAAGGGGCAAGAAAGTGTCTGCAGCAGCTTTTCTGCTCGCTGGAAACACATACAACTAACAAGGCTTGTGTCTTGAGAAAACCAACACAGTAACAGCAAAGCACAGTGTTCTACATATCTCTTCCAAGGAAATCAAGCAATTTAGGTCCTAAAACCTTTGCTCCTGCTCTCCAGACGAGGAATACACCAACTGGTACAAAATATACGTCAGTAGTGGAGAAAGCAGGTACGTGTCTTCAAGAGCTTCTCTGCTCGCTGCAAGTACAGAGAACAAACAGGGTTTGTTTCTTGAGAAAACCGACACAGCAACAGCAAAGCATAGTGTTCTACGTAGCTCTTCCATGGAAATCAAGCATATTAGGTCCTAACACCTTTGCTCTTGCTCTGCAGACGAGGAATACACCAACTGGTACAAAATATACTTCACTTGTGGAAAAGGGGCAAGAAAGTGTCCTGCAGCAGCTTCTCTGCTTGCTGAAAACACAGGGAGCAAACAGGGTTTGTGTCTTGAGAAAACCAACACAGCAACAGCAAAGCACAGTGTTCTACATATCTCTTCCAAGGAAATCAAGCAATTTAGGTCCTAAAACCTTTGCTCTTGCTCTGCAGACAAGGAATAAACCAACTGGTACAAAATATACTTCACTTGTGGAAAAGGGGCAAGAAAGTGTCTGCAGCAGCTTCTCTGCTTGCTGAAAACACAGGGAACAAACAGGGTTTGTGTCTTTAGAAAACCAACACAGCAACAGCAAAGCATAGTGTTCTACAGAGCTCTTCCATGGAAAACAAGCAATTTAGATCCTAAAACCTTTGCTCTTGCTCTGCAGACGAGGAATACACCAACTGGTACAAAATATACTTCACTTGTGGAAAAGGGGCAAGAAAGTGTCTGCAGCAGCTTCTCTGCTTGCTGAAAACACAGGGAACAAACAGGGTTTGTGTCTTGAGAAAACCAACACAGCAACAGCAAAGCACAGTGTTCTACATATCTCTTCCAAGGAAATCAAGCAATTTAGGTCCTAAAACCTTTGCTCCTGCTCTCCAGACGAGGAATACACCAACTGGTACAAAATATACTTCACTAGTGGAAAAGGAGCAAGAAAGTGTCTGCAGCAGCTTCTCTGCTTGCTGAAAACACAGAGAACAAACAGGGCTTGTGTCTTGAGAAAACAAACACAGCAACCGAAAACCATAGTGTTCTACATAGCTCTTCCATGGAAAAACAAGCAATTTAGATCCTAAAACCTTTGCTCTTGCTCTGCAGACGAGGAATACACCAACTGGTACAAAATATACTTCACTTGTGGAAAAGGGGGAAGAAAGTGTCTGCAGCAGCTTTTCTGCTCGCTGGAAAACACATACAACTAACAAGGCTTGTGTCTTGAGGAAAACCAACACAGTAACAGCAAAGCACAGTGTTCTACATATCTCTTCCAAGGAAATCAAGCAATTTAGGTCCTAAAACCTTTGCTCCTGCTCGCCAGACGAGGAATACACCAACTGGTACAAAATATACGTCAGTAGTGGAGAAAAGCAGGTACGTGTCTTCAAGAGCTTCTCTGCTCGCTGCAAGTACAGAGAACAAACAGGGTTTGTTTCTTGAGAAAACCAACACAGCAACAGCAAAGCATAGTGTTCTACAGAGCTCTTCCATGGAAATCAAGCAATTTAGGTCCTAACACATTTTTTGCTCTTGCTTTGCAGACGAGGAACACACCAACTGTACAAAATATACTTCACTTGTGGAAAAGGGGCAAGAAAAGTGTCTGCAGCAGCTTCTCTGCTTGCTGCAAACACAGACAACCAACAGGACTTGTGTCTTGAGAAAACAAACACAGCAACAGCAAAGCATAGTGCTCTACATAGCTCTTCCATGAAAACAAGCAATTTAGATCCTAAAACCTTTGCTCTTGCTCTGCAGACGAGGAATACACCAACTGGTACAAAATATACTTCACTTGTGGAAAAGGGGCAAGAAAGTGTCTGCAGCAGCTTCTCTGCTTGCTGAAAACACAGGGAACAAACAGGGTTTGTGTCTGGAGAAAACCAACACAGCAACAGCAAAGCACAGTGTTCTACATATCTCTTCCAAGGAAATCAAGCAATTTAGGTCCTAAAACCTTTGCTCTTGCTCTGCAGACAAGGAATACACCAACTGGTACAAAATATACTTCACTTGTGGAAAAGGGGCAAGAAAGTGTCTGCAGCAGCTTCTCCTGCTTGCTGAAAACACAGGGAACAAACAGGGTTTGTGTCTTTAGAAAACCAACACAGCCACACAGCAAAGCATAGTGTTCTACATAGCTCTTCCATGGAAAACAAGCAATTTAGATCCTAAAACCTTTGCTCTTGCTCTGCAGACGAGGAATACACCAACTGGTACAAAATATACTTCACTTGTGGAAAAGGGCAAGAAAGTGTCTGCAGCAGCTTCTCTGCTTGCTGAAAACACAGGGAACAAACAGGGTTTGTGTCTTGAGAAAACCAACACAGCAACAGCAAAGCACAGTGTTCTACATATCTCTTCCAAGGAAATCCAGCAATTTAGGTCCTAAAACCTTTGCTCCTGCTCTCCAGACGAGGAATACACCAACTGGTACAAAATATACTTCACTAGTGGAAAAGGAGCAAGAAAGTGTCTGCAGCAGCTTCTCTGCTTGCTGAAAAACACAGAGAACAAACAGGGTTTGTGTCTTTTAGAAAACCAACACAGCAACAGCAAAGCATAGTGTTCTACATAGCTCTTCCATGGGAAATACAAGCAATTTAGATCCTAAAACCTTTGCTCTTGCTCTGCAGACGAGGAACACACCAACTGGTACAAAATATACTTCACTTGTGGAAAAGGGGCAAGAAAAGTTGTCTGCAGCAGCTTCTCTGCTTGCTGAAAACACAGGGAACAAACAGGGTTTGTGTCTTGAGAAAACCAACACAGCAAACAGCAAAGCACAGTCTTCTACATATCTCTCCATGGAAATCAAGCAATTTAGGTCCTAAAACCTTTGCTCTTGCTTTGCAGACGAGGAACACACCAACTGGTACAAAATATACTTCACTTGTGAAAAAGGGGCAAGAAAGTGTCTGCAGCAGCTTCTCTGCTTGCTGAAAACACAGGGAACAAACAGGGTTTGTGTCTTGAGAGAAAACCAACACAGCAACAGCAAAGCATAGTGTTCTACATAGCTCTTCCATGAAAACAAGCAATTTAGATCCTAAAACCTTTGCTCTTGCTCTGCAGACGAGGAATACACAAACTGGTACAAAATATACTTCACTAGTGGAAAAGGAGCAAGAAAGTGTCTGCAGCAGCTTCTCTGCTTGCTGAAAACACAGAGAACAAACAGGGCTTGTGTCTTGAGAAAACCAACACAGCAACAGCAAAGCATAGTGTTCTACATAGCTCTTCCATGGAAAACAAGCAATTTAGATCCTAAAACCTTTGCTCTTGCTCTGCAGACGAGGAATACACCAACTGGTATAAAATATACTTCACTTGTGGAAAAGGGGCAAGAAGTGTCTGCAGCAGCTTCTCTGCTGCTGGAAACACATACAACTAACAAGGCTTGTGTCTTGAGAAAACCAACACAGTAACAGCAAAGCACAGTGTTCTACATATCTCTTCCAAGGAAATCAAAGCAATTTAGGTCCTAAAACCTTTGCTCCTGCTCTCCAGACGAGGAATACACCAACTGGTACAAAATATACGTCAGTAGTGGAGAAAGCAGGTACGTGTCTTCAAGAGCTTCTTCTGCTCGCTGCAAGTACAGAGAACAAACAGGGTTTGTGTCTTGAGAAAAACCGACACAGCAACAGCAAAGCATAGTGTTCTACGTAGCTCTTCCATGGAAATCAAGCAATTTAGGTCCTAAACACCTTTGCTCTTGCTCTGCAGACGAGGAATACACCAACTGGTACAAAATATACTTCACTTGTGGAAAAGGGGCAAGAAAGTGTCTGCAGCAGCTTCTCTGCTTGCTGAAAACACAGGGAACAAACAGGGTTTGTGTCTTTAGAAAACCAACACAGCAACAGCAAAGCATAGTGTTCTACATAGCTCTTCCATGGAAAACAAGCAATTTAGATCCTAAAAACCTTTGCTCTTGCTCTGCAGACGAGGAATACACCAACTGGTACAAAATATACTTCACTTGTGGACAAAGGGGCAAGAAAGTGTCTGCAGCAGCTTCTCTGCTTGCTGAAAACACAGGGAACAAACAGGGTTTGTGTCTTGAGAAAACCAACACAGCAACAGCAAAGCACAGTGTTCTACATATCTCTTTCCAAGGAAATCAAGCAATTTAGGTCCTAAAACCTTTGCTCCTGCTCTCAGACGAGGAATACACACCAACTGGTACAAAATATACTTCACTAGTGGAAAAGGGGCAAGAAAGTGTCTGCAGCAGCTTCTCTGCTTGCTGAAAAACACAGAGAACAAACAGGGCTTGTGTCTTGAGAAAACAAACACAGCAACCGAAAACCATAGTGTTCTACATAGCTCTTCCATGGAAAACAAGCAATTTAGATCCTAAAACCTTTGCTCTTGCTCTGCAGACGAGGAATACACCAACTGGTACAAAATATACTTCACTTGTGGAAAAGGGGCAAGAAAGTGTCTGCAGCAGCTTTTCTGCTCGCTGGAAACACATACAACCAACAAGACTTGTGTCTTGAGAAAACCAACACAGTAACAGCAAAGCATAGTGTTCTACAGAGCTCTTCCATGGAAATCAAGCAATTTTAGTCCTAAAACCTTTGCTCTTGCTTTGCAGACGAGGAACACACCAACTGGTACAAAATATACGTCAGTAGTGGAGAAAGCAGGTACGTGTCTTCAAGAGCTTCTCTGCTTGCTGAAAACACAGGGAACAAACAGGGCTTGTGTGTTTAGGAAAACCAACACAGCAACAGCAAAGACTAGTGTTCTTAATAGCTCTTCCAATGAAATCAAGCAATTTAGGTCCTAAAACCTTTGATCCGTCTCTGCAGACGAGGAACACCACCAACTGGTACAAAATATACTTCACTTGTGAAAAAGGGGCAAGAAAGTGTCTGCAGCAGCTTCTCTGCTTGCTGCAAACACAGACAACCAACAGGACTTGTGTCTTGAGAAAACCAACACAGCAACAGCAAAGCATAGTGTTCTACAGAGCTCTTCCATGGAAAACAAGCAATTTAGATCCTAAAACCTTTGCTCTTGCTCTGCAGACGAGGAATACACAAACTGGTACAAAATATACTTCACTAGTGGAAAAGGAGCAAGAAAGTGTCTGCAGCAGCTTCTCTGCTTGCTGAAAACACAGAGAACAAACAGGGCTTGTGTCTTGAGAAAACAAACACAGCAACAGCAAAGCATAGTGTTCTACATAGCTCTTCCATGGAAAACAAGCAATTTAGATCCTAAAACCTTTGCTCTTGCTCTGCAGACGAGGAATACACCAACTGGTACAAAATATACTTCACTTGTGGAAAAGGGGCAAGAAAGTGTCTGCAGCAGCTTCTCTGCTTGCTGAAAACACAGGGAACAAACAGGGTTTGTGTCTTGAGAAAACCAACACAGCAACAGCAAAGCACAGTGTTCTACATATCTCTTCCAAGGAAATCAAGCAATTTAGGTCCTAAAACCTTTGCTCTTGCTCTGCAGACAAGGAATACACCAACTGGTACAAAATATACTTCACTTGTGGAAAAGGGGCAAGAAAGTGTCTGCAGCAGCTTCTCTGCTTGCTGAAAACACAGGGAACAAACAGGGTTTGTGTCTTGAGAAAACCAACACAGCAACAGCAAAGCACAGTGTTCATACATATCTCTTCCAAGGAAATCCAGCAATTTAGGTCCTAAAACCTTTGCTCCTGCTCTCCAGACGAGGAATACACCAACTGGTACAAAATATACTTCACTAGTGGAAAAGGAGCAAGAAAAGTGTCTGCAGCAGCTTCTCTGCTTGCTGAAAACACAGAGAACAAACAGGGTTTGTGTCTTTAGAAAACCAACACAGCAACAGCAAAGCATAGTGTTCTACATAGCTCTTCCATGGAAAACAAGCAATTTAGATCCTAAAACCTTTGCTCTTGCTCTGCAGACGAGGAACACACCAACTGGTACAAAAATATACTTCACTTGTGGAAAAGGGGCAAGAAAGTGTCTGCAGCAGCTTCTCTGCTTGCTGAAAACACAGGGAACAAACAGGGTTTGTGTCTTGAGAAAACCAACACAGCAACAGCAAAGCACAGTCTTCTACATATCTCTTCCATGGAAATCAAGCAATTTAGGTCCTAAAACCTTTGCTCTTGCTTTGCAGACGAGGAACACACCAACTGGTACAAAATATACTTCACTTGTGAAAAAGGGGCAAGAAAGTGTCTGCAGCAGCTTCTCTGCTTGCTGAAAACACAGGGAACAAACAGGGTTTGTGTCTTGAGAAAACCAACACAGCAACAGCAAAGCATAGTGTTCTACATAGCTCTTCCATGGAAAACAAGCAATTTAGATCCTAAAACCTTTGCTCTTGCTCTGCAGACGAGGAATACACAAACTGGTACAAAATATACTTCACTAGTGGAAAAGGAGCAAGAAAGTGTCTGCAGCAGCTTCTCTGCTTGCTGAAAACACAGAGAACAAACAGGGCTTGTGTCTTGAGAAAACCAACACAGTAACAGCAAAGCATAGTGTTCTACATAGCTCTTCCATGGAAAACAAGCAATTTAGATCCTAAAACCTTTGCTCTTGCTCTGCAGACGAGGAATACACCAACTGGTACAAAATATACTTCACTTGTGGAAAAGGGGCAAGAAAGTGTCTGCAGCAGCTTCTCTGCTCGCTGGACTGGAAACACATACAACTAACAAGGCTTGTGTCTTGAGAAAACCAACACAGTAACAGCAAAGCACAGTGTTCTACATATCTCTTCCAAGGAAATCAAGCAATTTAGGTCCTAAAACCTTTGCTCCTGCTCTCCAGACGAGGAATACACCAACTGGTACAAAATATACGTCAGTAGTGGAGAAAGCAGGTACGTGTCTTCAAGAGCTTCTCTGCTCGCTGCAAGTACAGAGAACAAACAGGGTTTGTTTCTTGAGAAAACCGACACAGCAACAGCAAAGCATAGTGTTCTACGTAGCTCTTCCATGGAAATCAAGCAATTTAGGTCCTAACAACTTTGCTCTTGCTCTGCAGACGAGGAATACACCAACTGGTACAAAATATACTTCACTTGTGGAAAAGGGGCAAGAAAGTGTCTGCAGCAGCTTCTCTGCTTGCTGAAAACACAGGGAACAAACAGGGTTTGTGTCTTGAGAAAACCAACACAGCAACAGCAAAGCACAGTGTTCTACATATCTCTTCCAAGGAAATCAAGCAATTTAGGTCCTAAAACCTTTGCTCTTGCTCTGCAGACAAGGAATAAACCAACTGGTACAAAATATACTTCACTTGTGGAAAAGGGGCAAGAAAGTGTCTGCAGCAGCTTCTCTGCTTGCTGAAAACACAGGGAACAAACAGGGTTTGTGTCTTTAGAAAACCAACACAGCAACAGCAAAGCATAGTGTTCTACATAGCTCTTCCATGGAAAACAAGCAATTTAGATCCTAAAACCTTTGCTCTTGCTCTGCAGACGAGGAATACACCAACTGGTACAAAATATACTTCACTTGTGGAAAAGGGGCAAGAAAGTGTCTGCAGCAGCTTCTCTGCTTGCTGAAAACACAGGGAACAAACAGGGTTTGTGTCTTGAGAAAACCAACACAGCAACAGCAAAGCACAGTCTTCTACATATCTCTTCCAAGGAAATCAAGCAATTTAGGTCCTAAAACCTTTGCTCCTGCTCTCCAGACGAGGAATACACCAACTGGTACAAAATATACTTCAGTAGTGGAAAAGGAGCAAGAAAGTGTCTGCAGCAGCTTCTCTGCTTGCTGAAAACACAGAGAACAAACAGGGCTTGTGTCTTGAGAAAACCAACACAGCAACCGAAAACCATAGTGTTCTACATAGCTCTTCCATGGAAAACAAGCAATTTAGATCCTAAAACCTTTGCTCTTGCTCTGCAGACGAGGAATACACCAACTGGTACAAAATATACTTCACTTGTGGAAAAGGGGGAAGAAAGTGTCTGCAGCAGCTTTTCTGCTCGCTGGAAACACATACAACTAACAAGGCTTGTGTCTTGAGAAAACCAACACAGTAACAGCAAAGCACAGTGTTCTACATATCTCTTCCAAGGAAATCAAGCAATTTAGGTCCTAAAACCTTTGCTCATGCTCGCCAGACGAGGAATACACCAACTGGTACAAAATATACGTCAGTAGTGGAGAAAGCAGGTACGTGTCTTCAAGAGCTTCTCTGCTCGCTGCAAGTACAGAGAACAAACAGGGTTTGTTTCTTGAGAAAACCAACACAGCAACAGCAAAGCATAGTGTTCTACAGAGCTCTTCCATGGAAATCAAGCAATTTAGGTCCTAACACATTTGCTCTTGCTTTGCAGACGAGGAACACACCAACTGGTACAAAATATACTTCACTTGTGGAAAAGGGGCAAGAAAGTGTCTGCAGCAGCTTCTCTGCTTGCTGCAAACACAGACAACCAACAGGACTTGTGTCTTGAGAAAACCAACACAGCAACAGCAAAGCATAGTGTTCTACATAGCTCTTCCATGGAAAACAAGCAATTTAGATCCTAAAACCTTTGCTCTTGCTCTGCAGAAGAGGAATACACCAACTGGTACAAAATATACGTCAGTAGTGGAGAAAGCAGGTACGTGTCTTCAAGAGCTTCTCTGCTTGCTGAAAACACAGGGAACAAACAGGGCTTGTGTCTTTAGAAAACCAACACAGCAACAGCAAAGCATAGTGTTCTTAATAGCTCTTCCAATGAAATCAAGCAATTTAGGTCCTAACACCTTTGATCCGTCTCTGCAGACGAGGAATACACCAACTGGTACAAAATATACTTCACTTGTGAAAAAGGGGCAAGAAAGTGTCTGCAGCAGCTTCTCTGCTTGCTGCAAACACAGACAACCAACAGGACTTGTGTCTTGAGAAAACCAACACAGCAACAGCAAAGCATAGTGTTCTACATAGCTCTTCCATGGAAAACAAGCAATTTAGATCCTAAAACCTTTGCTCTTGCTCTGCAGACGAGGAATACACCAACTGGTACAAAATATACTTCACTTGTGGAAAAGGGGCAAGCAAGTGTCTGCAGCAGCTTCTCTGCTCGCTGGAAACACATACAACTAACAAGGCTTGTGTCTTGAGAAAACCAACACAGTAACAGCAAAGCACAGTGTTCTACATATCTCTTCCAAGGAAATCAAGCAATTTAGGTCCTAAAACCTTTGCTCCTGCTCTCCAGACGAGGAATACACCAACTGGTACAAAATATACGTCAGTAGTGGAGAAAGCAGGTACGTGTCTTCAAGAGCTTCTCTGCTCGCTGCAAGTACAGAGAACAAACAGGGTTTGTTTCTTGAGAAAACCGACACAGCAACAGCAAAGCATAGTGTTCTACGTAGCTCTTCCATGGAAATCAAGCAATTTAGGTCCTAACACCTTTGCTCTTGCTCTGCAGACGAGGAATACACCAACTGGTACAAAATATACTTCACTTGTGGAAAAGGGGCAAGAAAGTGTCTGCAGCAGCTTCTCTGCTTGCTGAAAACACAGGGAACAAACAGGGTTTGTGTCTTGAGAAAACCAACACAGCAACAGCAAAGCACAGTGTTCTACATATCTCTTCCAAGGAAATCAAGCAATTTAGGTCCTAAAACCTTTGCTCTTGCTCTGCAGACAAGGAATAAACCAACTGGTACAAAATATACTTCACTTGTGGAAAAGGGGCAAGAAAGTGTCTGCAGCAGCTTCTCTGCTTGCTGAAAACACAGGGAACAAACAGGGTTTGTGTCTTTAGAAAACCAACACAGCAACAGCAAAGCATAGTGTTCTACATAGCTCTTCCATGGAAAACAAGCAATTTAGATCCTAAAACCTTTGCTCTTGCTCTGCAGACGAGGAATACACCAACTGGTACAAAATATACTTCACTTGTGGAAAAGGGGCAAGAAAGTGTCTGCAGCAGCTTCTCTGCTTGCTGAAAACACAGGGAACAAACAGGGTTTGTGTCTTGAGAAAACCAACACAGCAACAGCAAAGCACAGTGTTCTACATATCTCTTCCAAGGAAATCAAGCAATTTAGGTCCTAAAACCTTTGCTCCTGCTCTCCAGACGAGGAATACACCAACTGGTACAAAATATACTTCACTAGTGGAAAAGGAGCAAGAAAGTGTCTGCAGCAGCTTCTCTGCTTGCTGAAAACACAGAGAACAAACAGGGCTTGTGTCTTGAGAAAACCAACACAGCAACCGAAAACCATAGTGTTCTACATAGCTCTTCCATGGAAAACAAGCAATTTAGATCCTAAAACCTTTGCTCTTGCTCTGCAGACGAGGAATACACCAACTGGTACAAAATATACTTCACTTGTGGAAAAGGGGGAAGAAAGTGTCTGCAGCAGCTTTTCTGCTCGCTGGAAACACATACAACTAACAAGGCTTGTGTCTTGAGAAAACCAACACAGTAACAGCAAAGCACAGTGTTCTACATATCTCTTCCAAGGAAATCAAGCAATTTAGGTCCTAAAACCTTTGCTCCTGCTCGCCAGACGAGGAATACACCAACTGGTACAAAATATACGTCAGTAGTGGAGAAAGCAGGTACGTGTCTTCAAGAGCTTCTCTGCTCGCTGCAAGTACAGAGAACAAACAGGGTTTGTTTCTTGAGAAAACCAACACAGCAACAGCAAAGCATAGTGTTCTACAGAGCTCTTCCATGGAAATCAAGCAATTTAGGTCCTAACACATTTGCTCTTGCTTTGCAGACGAGGAACACACCAACTGGTACAAAATATACTTCACTTGTGGAAAAGGGGCAAGAAAGTGTCTGCAGCAGCTTCTCTGCTTGCTGCAAACACAGACAACCAACAGGACTTGTGTCTTGAGAAAACCAACACAGCAACAGCAAAGCATAGTGTTCTACAGAGCTCTTCCATGGAAAACAAGCAATTTAGATCCTAAAACCTTTGCTCTTGCTCTGCAGAAGAGGAATACACCAACTGGTACAAAATATACTTCACTTGTGGAAAAGGGGCAAGAAAGTGTCTGCAGCAGCTTTTCTGCTCGCTGGAAACACATACAACCAACAAGACTTGTGTCTTGAGAAAACCAACACAGTAACAGCAAAGCATAGTGTTCTACAGAGCTCTTCCATGGAAATCAAGCAATTTTAGTCCTAAAACCTTTGCTCTTGCTTTGCAGACGAGGAATACACCAACTGGTACAAAATATACGTCAGTAGTGGAGAAAGCAGGTACGTGTCTTCAAGAGCTTCTCTGCTTGCTGAAAACACAGGGAAGAAACAGGGCTTGTGTCTTTAGAAAACCAACACAGCAACAGCAAAGCATAGTGTTCTTAATAGCTCTTCCAATGAAATCAAGCAATTTAGGTCCTAAAACCTTTGATCCGTCTCTGCAGACGAGGAATACACCAACTGGTACAAAATATACTTCACTTGTGAAAAAGGGGCAAGAAAGTGTCTGCAGCAGCTTCTCTGCTTGCTGCAAACACAGACAACCAACAGGACTTGTGTCTTGAGAAAACCAACACAGCAACAGCAAAGCATAGTGTTCTACATAGCTCTTCCATGGAAAACAAGCAATTTAGATCCTAAAACCTTTGCTCTTGCTCTGCAGACGAGGAATACACCAACTGGTACAAAATATACTTCACTAGTGGAAAAGGAGCAAGAAAGTGTCTGCAGCAGCTTCTCTGCTTGCTGAAAACACAGAGAACAAACAGGGCTTGTGTCTTGAGAAAACAAACACAGCAACAGCAAAGCATAGTGTTCTACATAGCTCTTCCATGGAAAACAAGCAATTTAGATCTTAAAACCTTTGCTCTTGCTCTGCAGACGAGGAATACACCAACTGGTACAAAATATACTTCACTTGTGGAAAAGGGGCAAGAAAGTGTCTGCAGCAGCTTCTCTGCTTGCTGAAAACACAGGGAACAAACAGGGTTTGTGTCTTGAGAAAACCAACACAGCAACAGCAAAGCACAGTGTTCTACATATCTCTTCCAAGGAAATCAAGAAATTTAGGTCCTAAAACCTTTGCTCTTGCTCTGCAGACAAGGAATACACCAACTGGTACAAAATATACTTCACTGTGGAAAAGGGGCAAGAAAGTGTCTGCAGCAGCTTCTCTGCTTGCTGAAAACACAGGGAACAAACAGGGTTTGTGTCTTTAGAAAACCAACACAGCAACAGCAAAGCATAGTGTTCTACATAGCTCTTCCATGGAAAACAAGCAATTTAGATCCTAAAACCTTTGCTCTTGCTCTGCAGACGAGGAATACACCAACTGGTACAAAATATACTTCACTTGTGGAAAAGGGGCAAGAAAGTGTCTGCAGCAGCTTCTCTGCTTGCTGAAAACACAGGGAACAAACAGGGTTTGTGTCTTGAGAAAACCAACACAGCAACAGCAAAGCACAGTGTTCTACATATCTCTTCCAAGGAAATCAAGCAATTTAGGTCCTAAAACCTTTGCTCCTGCTCTCCAGACGAGGAATACACCAACTGGTACAAAATATACTTCACTAGTGGAAAAGGAGCAAGAAAGTGTCTGCAGCAGCTTCTCTGCTTGCTGAAAACACAGAGAACAAACAGGGTTTGTGTCTTTAGAAAACCAACACAGCAACAGCAAAGCATAGTGTTCTACATAGCTCTTCCATGGAAAACAAGCAATTTAGATCCTAAAACCTTTGCTCTTGCTCTGCAGACGAGGAATACACCAACTGGTACAAAATATACTTCACTTGTGGAAAAGGGGCAAGAAAGTGTCTGCAGCAGCTTCTCTGCTTGCTGAAAACACAGGGAACAAACAGGGTTTGTGTCTTGAGAAAACCAACACAGCAACAGCAAAGCACAGTGTTCTACATATCTCTTCCATGGAAATCAAGCAATTTAAGTCCTAAAACCTTTGCTCTTGCTTTGCAGACGAGGAACACACCAACTGGTACAAAATATACTTCACTTGTGAAAAAGGGGCAAGAAAGTGTCTGCAGCAGCTTCTCTGCTTGCTGAAAACACAGGGAACAAACAGGGTTTGTGTCTTGAGAAAACCAACACAGCAACAGCAAAGCATAGTGTTCTACATAGCTCTTCCATGGAAAACAAGCAATTTAGATCCTAAAACCTTTGCTCTTGCTCTGCAGACGAGGAATACACCAACTGGTACAAAATATACTTCACTTGTGGAAAAGGGGCAAGAAAGTGTCTGCAGCAGCTTCTCTGCTTGCTGAAAACACAGGGAACAAACAGGGTTTGTGTCTTGAGAAAACCAACACAGCAACAGCAAAGCACAGTGTTCTACATATCTCTTCCAAGGAAATCAAGCAATTTAGGTCCTAAAACCTTTGCTCTTGCTCTGCAGACAAGGAATACACCAACTGGTACAAAATATACTTCACTTGTGGAAAAGGGGCAAGAAAGTGTCTGCAGCAGCTTCTCTGCTTGCTGAAAACACAGGGAACAAACAGGGTTTGTGTCTTTAGAAAACCAACACAGCAACAGCAAAGCATAGTGTTCTACATAGCTCTTCCATGGAAAACAAGCAATTTAGATCCTAAAACATTTGCTCTTGCTCTGCAGACGAGGAATACACCAACTGGTACAAAATATACTTCACTTGTGGAAAAGGGGCAAGAAAGTGTCTGCAGCAGCTTCTCTGCTTGCTGAAAACACAGGGAACAAACAGGGTTTGTGTCTTGAGAAAACCAACACAGCAACAGCAAAGCACAGTGTTCTACATATCTCTTCCAAGGAAATCAAGCAATTTAGGTCCTAAAACCTTTGCTCCTGCTCTCCAGACGAGGAATACACCAACTGGTACAAAATATACGTCAGTAGTGGAGAAAGCAGGTACGTGTCTTCAAGAGCTTCTCTGCTCGCTGCAAGTACAGAGAACAAACAGGGTTTGTTTCTGTAGAAAACCAACACAGCAACAGCAAAGCATAGTGTTCTACATAGCTCTTCCATGGAAAACAAGCAATTTAGATCCTAAAACCTTTGCTCTTGCTCTGCAGAAGAGGAATACACCAACTGGTACAAAATATACTTCACTTGTGGAAAAGGGGCAAGAAAGTGTCTGCAGCAGCTTTTCTGCTCGCTGGAAACACATACAACCAACAAGACTTGTGTCTTGAGAAAACCAACACAGTAACAGCAAAGCATAGTGTTCTACAGAGCTCTTCCATGGAAATCAAGCAATTTTAGTCCTAAAACCTTTGCTCTTGCTTTGCAGACGAGGAACACACCAACTGGTACAAAATATACGTCAGTAGTGGAGAAAGCAGGTACGTGTCTTCAAGAGCTTCTCTGCTTGCTGAAAACACAGGGAACAAACAGGGCTTGTGTGTTTAGAAAACCAACACAGCAACAGCAAAGACTAGTGTTCTTAATAGCTCTTCCAATGAAATCAAGCAATTTAGGTCCTAAAACCTTTGATCCGTCTCTGCAGACGAGGAACACACCAACTGGTACAAAATATACTTCACTTGTGAAAAAGGGGCAAGAAAGTGTCTGCAGCAGCTTCTCTGCTTGCTGCAAACACAGACAACCAACAGGACTTGTGTCTTGAGAAAACCAACACAGCAACAGCAAAGCACAGTCTTCTACATATCTCTTCCATGGAAATCAAGCAATTTAGGTCCTAAAACCTTTGCTCTTGCTTTGCAGACGAGGAACACACCAACTGGTACAAAATATACTTCACTTGTGAAAAAGGGGCAAGAAAGTGTCTGCAGCAGCTTCTCTGCTTGCTGAAAACACAGGGAACAAACAGGGTTTGTGTCTTGAGAAAACCAACACAGCAACAGCAAAGCATAGTGTTCTACATAGCTCTTCCATGGAAAACAAGCAATTTAGATCCTAAAACCTTTGCTCTTGCTCTGCAGACGAGGAATACACAAACTGGTACAAAATATACTTCACTAGTGGAAAAGGAGCAAGAAAGTGTCTGCAGCAGCTTCTCTGCTTGCTGAAAACACAGAGAACAAACAGGGCTTGTGTCTTGAGAAAACCAACACAGTAACAGCAAAGCATAGTGTTCTACATAGCTCTTCCATGGAAAACAAGCAATTTAGATCCTAAAACCTTTGCTCTTGCTCTGCAGACGAGGAATACACCAACTGGTACAAAATATACTTCACTTGTGGAAAAGGGGCAAGAAAGTGTCTGCAGCAGCTTCTCTGCTGGCTGGAAACACATACAACTAACAAGGCTTGTGTCTTGAGAAAACCAACACAGTAACAGCAAAGCACAGTGTTCTACATATCTCTTCCAAGGAAATCAAGCAATTTAGGTCCTAAAACCTTTGCTCCTGCTCTCCAGACGAGGAATACACCAACTGGTACAAAATATACGTCAGTAGTGGAGAAAGCAGGTACGTGTCTTCAAGAGCTTCTCTGCTCGCTGCAAGTACAGAGAACAAACAGGGTTTGTTTCTTGAGAAAACCGACACAGCAACAGCAAAGCATAGTGTTCTACATAGCTCTTCCATGGAAATCAAGCAATTTAGGTCCTAACACCTTTGCTCTTGCTCTGCAGACGAGGAATACACCAACTGGTACAAAATATACTTCACTTGTGGAAAAGGGGCAAGAAAGTGTCTGCAGCAGCTTCTCTGCTTGCTGAAAACACAGGGAACAAACAGGGTTTGTGTCTTGAGAAAACCAACACAGCAACAGCAAAGCACAGTGTTCTACATATCTCTTCCAAGGAAATCAAGCAATTTAGGTCCTAAAACCTTTGCTCTTGCTCTGCAGACAAGGAATACACCAACTGGTACAAAATATACTTCACTTGTGGAAAAGGGGCAAGAAAGTGTCTGCAGCAGCTTCTCTGCTTGCTGAAAACACAGGGAACAAACAGGGTTTGTGTCTTTAGAAAACCAACACAGCAACAGCAAAGCATAGTGTTCTACATAGCTCTTCCATGGAAAACAAGCAATTTAGATCCTAAAACCTTTGCTCTTGCTCTGCAGACGAGGAATACACCAACTGGTACAAAATATACTTCACTTGTGGAAAAGGGGCAAGAAAGTGTCTGCAGCAGCTTCTCTGCTTGCTGAAAACACAGGGAACAAACAGGGTTTGTGTCTTGAGAAAACCAACACAGCAACAGCAAAGCACAGTGTTCTACATATCTCTTCCAAGGAAATCAAGCAATTTAGGTCCTAAAACCTTTGCTCCTGCTCTCCAGACGAGGAATACAGCAACTGGTACAAAATATACGTCAGTAGTGGAGAAAGCAGGTCCGTGTCTTCAAGAGCTTCTCTGCTCGCTGCAAGTACAGAGAACAAACAGGGTTTGTTTCTTGAGAAAACCGACACAGCAACAGCAAAGCATAGTGTTCTACATAGCTCTTCCATGGAAAACAAGCAATTTAGATCCTAAAACCTTTGCTCTTGCTCTGCAGACG
This sequence comes from Prinia subflava, assembly GCF_021018805.1. NCBI lineage: Eukaryota > Metazoa > Chordata > Aves > Passeriformes > Cisticolidae > Prinia > Prinia subflava. The sequence continues at coordinate 41,953 of NW_026960680.1, read as the reverse complement.
AGGAATACACCAACTGGTACAAAATATACTTCACTTGTGGAAAAGGGGCAAGAAAGTGTCTGCAGCAGCTTTTCTGCTCGCTGGAAACACATACAACTAACAAGGCTTGTGTCTTGAGAAAACCAACACAGTAACAGCAAAGCACAGTGTTCTACATATCTCTTCCATGGAAATCAAGCAATTTAGGTCCTAAAACCTTTGCTCCTGCTCTCCAGACGAGGAATACACCAACTGGTACAAAATATACGTCAGTAGTGGAGAAAGCAGGTACGTGTCTTCAAGAGCTTCTCTGCTCGCTGCAAGTACAGAGAACAAACAGGGTTTGTTTCTTGAGAAAACCAACACAGCAACAGCAAAGCATAGTGTTCTACAGAGCTCTTCCATGGAAATCAAGCAATTTAGGTCCTAACACATTTGCTCTTGCTTTGCAGACGAGGAACACACCAACTGGTACAAAATATACTTCACTTGTGGAAAAGGGGCAAGAAAGTGTCTGCAGCAGCTTCTCTGCTTGCTGAAAACACAGGGAACAAACAGGGTTTGTGTCTTTAGAAAACCAACACAGCAACAGCAAAGCATAGTGTTCTACATAGCTCTTCCATGGAAAACAAGCAATTTAGATCCTAAAACCTTTGCTCTTGCTCTGCAGACGAGGAATACACCAACTGGTACAAAATATACTTCACTTGTGGAAAAGGGGCAAGAAAGTGTCTGCAGCAGCTTCTCTGCTTGCTGAAAACACAGGGAACAAACAGGGTTTGTGTCTTGAGAAAACCAACACAGCAACAGCAAAGCACAGTGTTCTACATATCTCTTCCAAGGAAATCAAGCAATTTAGGTCCTAAAACCTTTGCTCCTGCTCTCCAGACGAGGAATACACCAACTGGTACAAAATATACTTCACTAGTGGAAAAGGGGCAAGAAAGTGTCTGCAGCAGCTTCTCTGCTTGCTGAAAACACAGAGAACAAACAGGGTTTGTGTCTTGAGAAAACAAACACAGCAACCGAAAACCATAGTGTTCTACATAGCTCTTCCATGGAAAACAAGCAATTTAGATCCTAAAACCTTTGCTCTTGCTCTGCAGACGAGGAATACACCAACTGGTACAAAATATACTTCACTTGTGGAAAAGGGGCAAGAAAGTGTCTGCAGCAGCTTTTCTGCTCGCTGGAAACACATACAACCAACAAGACTTGTGTCTTGAGAAAACCAACACAGTAACAGCAAAGCATAGTGTTCTACAGAGCTCTTCCATGGAAATCAAGCAATTTTAGTCCTAAAACCTTTGCTCTTGCTTTGCAGACGAGGAACACACCAACTGGTACAAAATATACGTCAGTAGTGGAGAAAGCAGGTACGTGTCTTCAAGAGCTTCTCTGCTTGCTGAAAACACAGGGAACAAACAGGGCTTGTGTGTTTAGAAAACCAACACAGCAACAGCAAAGACTAGTGTTCTTAATAGCTCTTCCAATGAAATCAAGCAATTTAGGTCCTAAAACCTTTGATCCGTCTCTGCAGACGAGGAACACACCAACTGGTACAAAATATACTTCACTTGTGAAAAAGGGGCAAGAAAGTGTCTGCAGCAGCTTCTCTGCTTGCTGCAAACACAGACAACAAACAGGACTTGTGTCTTGAGAAAACCAACACAGCAACAGCAAAGCATAGTGTTCTACATAGCTCTTCCATGGAAAACAAGCAATTTAGATCCTAAAACCTTTGCTCTTGCTCTGCAGACGAGGAATACACAAACTGGTACAAAATATACTTCACTAGTGGAAAAGGAGCAAGAAAGTCTCTGCAGCAGCTTCTCTGCTTGCTGAAAACACAGAGAACAAACAGGGCTTGTGTCTTGAGAAAACAAACACAGCAACAGCAAAGCATAGTGTTCTACATAGCTCTTCCATGGAAAACAAGCAATTTAGATCCTAAAACCTTTGCTCTTGCTCTGCAGACGAGGAATACACCAACTGGTACAAAATATACTTCACTTGTGGAAAAGGGGCAAGAAAGTGTCTGCAGCAGCTTCTCTGCTTGCTGAAAACACAGGGAACAAACAGGGTTTGTGTCTTGAGAAAACCAACACAGCAACAGCAAAGCACAGTGTTCTACATATCTCTTCCAAGGAAATCAAGCAATTTAGGTCCTAAAACCTTTGCTCTTGCTCTGCAGACAAGGAATACACCAACTGGTACAAAATATACTTCACTTGTGGAAAAGGGGCAAGAAAGTGTCTGCAGCAGCTTCTCTGCTTGCTGAAAACACAGGGAACAAACAGGGTTTGTGTCTTTAGAAAACCAACACAGCAACAGCAAAGCATAGTGTTCTACATAGCTCTTCCATGGAAAACAAGCAATTTAGATCCTAAAACCTTTGCTCTTGCTGCAGACGAGGAATACACCAACTGGTACAAAATATACTTCACTTGTGGAAAAGGGGCAAGAAAGTGTCTGCAGCAGCTTCTCTGCTTGCTGAAAACACAGGGAACAAACAGGGTTTGTGTCTTGAGAAAACCAACACAGCAACAGCAAAGCACAGTGTTCTACATATCTCTTCCAAGGAAATCAAGCAATTTAGGTCCTAAAACCTTTGCTCCTGCTCTCCAGACGAGGAATACACCAACTGGTACAAAATATACTTCACTAGTGGAAAAGGAGCAAGAAAGTGTCTGCAGCAGCTTCTCTGCTTGCTGAAAACACAGAGAACAAACAGGGTTTGTGTCTTTAGAAAACCAACACAGCAACAGCAAAGCATAGTGTTCTACATAGCTCTTCCATGGAAAACAAGCAATTTAGATCCTAAAACCTTTGCTCTTGCTCTGCAGACGAGGAACACACCAACTGGTACAAAATATACTTCACTTGTGGAAAAGGGGCAAGAAAGTGTCTGCAGCAGCTTCTCTGCTTGCTGAAAACACAGGGAACAAACAGGGTTTGTGTCTGAGAAAACCAACACAGCAACAGCAAAGCACAGTCTTCTACATATCTCTTCCATGGAAATCAAGCAATTTAGGTCCTAAAACCTTTGCTCTTGCTTTGCAGACGAGGAACACACCAACTGGTACAAAATATACTTCACTTGTGAAAAAGGGGCAAGAAAGTGTCTGCAGCAGCTTCTCTGCTTGCTGAAAACACAGGGGAACAAACAGGGTTTGTGTCTTGAGAAAACCAACACAGCAACAGCAAAGCATAGTGTTCTACATAGCTCTTCCATGGAAAACAAGCAATTTAGATCCTAAAACCTTTGCTCTTGCTCTGCAGACGAGGAATACACCAACTGGTACAAAATATACTTCACTAGTGGAAAAGGAGCAAGAAAGTGTCTGCAGCAGCTTCTCTGCTTGCTGAAAACACAGAGAACAAACAGGGTTTGTGTCTTGAGAAAACCAACACAGTAACAGCAAAGCATAGTGTTCTACATAGCTCTTCCATGGAAAACAAGCAATTTAGATCCTAAAACCTTTGCTCTTGCTCTGCAGACGAGGAATACACCAACTGGTACAAAATATACTTCACTTGTGGAAAAGGGCAAGAAAGTGTCTGCAGCAGCTTCTCTGCTCGCTGGAAACACATACAACTAACAAGGCTTGTGTCTTGAGAAAACCAACACAGTAACAGCAAAGCACAGTGTTCTACATATCTCTTCCAAGGAAATCAAGCAATTTAGGTCCTAAAACCTTTGCTCCTGCTCTCCAGACGAGGAATACACCAACTGGTACAAAATATACGTCAGTAGTGGAGAAAGCAGGTACGTGTCTTCAAGAGCTTCTCTGCTCGCTGCAAGTACAGAGAACAAACAGGGTTTGTTTCTTGAGAAAACCGACACAGCAACAGCAAAGCATAGTGTTCTACGTAGCTCTTCCATGGAAATCAAGCAATTTAGGTCCTAACACCTTTGCTCTTGCTCTGCAGACGAGAATACACCAACTGGTACAAAAATATACTTCACTTGTGGAAAAGGGGCAAGAAAGTGTCTGCAGCAGCTTCTCTGCTTGCTGAAAACACAGGAACAAACAGGGTTTGTGTCTTGAGAAAACCAACACAGCAACAGCAAAGCACAGTGTTCTACATATCTCTTCCAAGGAAATCAAGCAAATTTAGGTCCTAAAACCTTTGCTCTTGCTCTGCAGACAAGGAATAAACCAACTGGTACAAAATATACTTCACTTGTGGAAAAGGGGCAAGAAAGTGTCTGCAGCAGCTTCTCTGCTTGCTGAAAACACAGGGAACAAACAGGGTTTGTGTCTTTAGAAAACCAACACAGCAACAGCAAAGCATAGTGTTCTACATAGCTCTTCCATGGAAAACAAGCCATTTAGATCCTAAAACCTTTGCTCTTGCTCTGCAGACGAGGAATACACCAACTGGTACAAAATATACTTCACTTGTGGAAAAGGGGCAAGAAAGTGTCTGCAGCAGCTTCCTCTGCTTGCCTGAAAACACAGGGAACAAACAGGGTTTTGTGTCTTGAGAAAACCAACACAGCAACAGCAAAGCACAGTGTTCTACATATCTCTTCCAAGGAAATCAAGCAATTTAGGTCCTAAAACCTTTGCTCCTGCTCTCCAGACGAGGAATACACCAACTGGTACAAAATATACTTCACTAGTGGAAAAGGAGCAAGAAAGTGTCTGCAGCAGCTTCTCTGCTTGCTGAAAACACAGAGAACAAACAGGGCTTGTGTCTTGAGAAAACAAACACAGCAACAGCAAAGCATAGTGTTCTACATAGCTCTTCCATGGAAAACAAGCAATTTAGATCCTAAAACCTTTGCTCTTGCTCTGCAGACGAGGAATACACCAACTGGTACAAAATATACTTCACTTGTGGAAAAGGGGCAAGAAAGTGTCTGCAGCAGCTTCTCTGCTTGCTGAAAACACAGGGAACAAACAGGGTTTGTGTCTTGAGAAAACCAACACAGCAACAGCAAAGCACAGTGTTCTACATATCTCTTCCAAGGAAATCAAGCAATTTAGGTCCTAAAACCTTTGCTCTTGCTCTGCAGACAAGGAATACACCAACTGGTACAAAATATACTTCACTTGTGGAAAAGGGGCAAGAAAGTGTCTGCAGCAGCTTCTCTGCTTGCTGAAAACACAGGGAACAAACAGGGTTTGTGTCTTTAGAAAACCAACACAGCAACAGCAAAGCATAGTGTTCTACATAGCTCTTCCATGGAAAACAAGCAATTTAGATCCTAAAAACCTTTGCTCTTGCTCTGCAGACGAGGAATACACCAACTGGTACAAAATATACTTCACTTGTGGAAAAGGGGCAAGAAAGTGTCTGCAGCAGCTTCTCTGCTTGCTGAAAACACAGGGAACAAACAGGGTTTGTGTCTTGAGAAAACCAACACAGCAACAGCAAAGCACAGTGTTCTACATATCTCTTCCAAGGAAATCAAGCAATTTAGGTCCTAAAACCTTTGCTCCTGCTCTCCAGACGAGGAATACAGCAACTGGTACAAAATATACGTCAGTAGTGGAGAAAGCAGGTACGTGTCTTCAAGAGCTTCTCTGCTCGCTGCAAGTACAGAGAACAAACAGGGTTTGTTTCTTGAGAAAACCGACACAGCAACAGCAAAGCATAGTGTTCTACATAGCTCTTCCATGGAAAACAAGCAATTTAGATCCTAAAACCTTTGCTCTTGCTCTGCAGACGAGGAATACACCAACTGGTACAAAATATACTTCACTTGTGGAAAAGGGGCAAGAAAGTGTCTGCAGCAGCTTTTCTGCTCGCTGGAAACACATACAACTAACAAGGCTTGTGTCTTGAGAAAACCAACACAGTAACAGCAAAGCACAGTGTTCTACATATCTCTTCCATGGAAATCAAGCAATTTAGGTCCTAAAACCTTTGCTCCTGCTCGCCAGACGAGGAATACACCAACTGGTACAAAATATACGTCAGTAGTGGAGAAAGCAGGTACGTGTCTTCAAGAGCTTCTCTGCTCGCTGCAAGTACAGAGAACAAACAGGGTTTGTTTCTTGAGAAAACCAACACAGCAACAGCAAAGCATAGTGTTCTACAGAGCTCTTCCATGGAAATCAAGCAATTTAGGTCCTAACACATTTGCTCTTGCTTTGCAGACGAGGAACACACCAACTGGTACAAAATATACTTCACTTGTGGAAAAGGGGCAAGAAAGTGTCTGCAGCAGCTTCTCTGCTTGCTGAAAACACAGGGAACAAACAGGGTTTGTGTCTTGAGAAAACCAACACAGCAACAGCAAAGCATAGTGTTCTACATAGCTCTTCCATGGAAAACAAGCAATTTAGATCCTAAAACCTTTGCTCTTGCTCTGCAGACGAGGAATACACCAACTGGTACAAAATATACTTCACTTGTGGAAAAGGGGCAAGAAAGTGTCTGCAGCAGCTTCTCTGCTTGCTGAAAACACAGGGAACAAACAGGGTTTGTGTCTTGAGAAAACCAACACAGCAACAGCAAAGCACAGTGTTCTACATATCTCTTCCAAGGAAATCAAGCAATTTAGGTCCTAAAACCTTTGCTCCTGCTCTCCAGACGAGGAATACACCAACTGGTACAAAATATACTTCACTAGTGGAAAAGGGGCAAGAAAGTGTCTGCAGCAGCTTCTCTGCTTGCTGAAAACACAGAGAACAAACAGGGCTTGTGTCTTGAGAAAACAAACACAGCAACCGAAAACCATAGTGTTCTACATAGCTCTTCCATGGAAAACAAGCAATTTAGATCCTAAAACCTTTGCTCTTGCTCTGCAGACGAGGAATACACCAACTGGTACAAAATATACTTCACTTGTGGAAAAGGGGCAAGAAAGTGTCTGCAGCAGCTTTTCTGCTCGCTGGAAACACATACAACCAACAAGACTTGTGTCTTGAGAAAACCAACACAGTAACAGCAAAGCATAGTGTTCTACAGAGCTCTTCCATGGAAATCAAGCAATTTTAGTCCTAAAACCTTTGCTCTTGCTTTGCAGACGAGGAACACACCAACTGGTACAAAATATACGTCAGTAGTGGAGAAAGCAGGTACGTGTCTTCAAGAGCTTCTCTGCTTGCTGAAAACACAGGGAACAAACAGGGCTTGTGTGTTTAGAAAACCAACACAGCAACAGCAAAGACTAGTGTTCTTAATAGCTCTTCCAATGAAATCAAGCAATTTAGGTCCTAAAACCTTTGATCCGTCTCTGCAGACGAGGAACACACCAACTGGTACAAAATATACTTCACTTGTGAAAAAGGGGCAAGAAAGTGTCTGCAGCAGCTTCTCTGCTTGCTGCAAACACAGACAACAAACAGGACTTGTGTCTTGAGAAAACCAACACAGCAACAGCAAAGCATAGTGTTCTACATAGCTCTTCCATGGAAAACAAGCAATTTAGATCCTAAAACCTTTGCTCTTGCTCTGCAGACGAGGAATACACCAACTGGTACAAAATATACTTCACTAGTGGAAAAGGAGCAAGAAAGTCTCTGCAGCAGCTTCTCTGCTTGCTGAAAACACAGAGAACAAACAGGGCTTGTGTCTTGAGAAAACAAACACAGCAACAGCAAAGCATAGTGTTCTACATAGCTCTTCCATGGAAAACAAGCCATTTAGATCCTAAAACCTTTGCTCTTGCTCTGCAGACGAGGAATACACCAACTGGTACAAAATATACTTCACTTGTGGAAAAGGGGCAAGAAAGTGTCTGCAGCAGCTTCTCTGCTTGCTGAAAACACAGGGAACAAACAGGGTTTGTGTCTTGAGAAAACCAACACAGCAACAGCAAAGCACAGTGTTCTACATATCTCTTCCAAGGAAATCAAGCAATTTAGGTCCTAAAACCTTTGCTCTTGCTCTGCAGACAAGGAATACACCAACTGGTACAAAATATACTTCACTTGTGGAAAAGGGGCAAGAAAGTGTCTGCAGCAGCTTCTCTGCTTGCTGAAAACACAGGGAACAAACAGGGTTTGTGTCTTTAGAAAACCAACACAGCAACAGCAAAGCATAGTGTTCTACATAGCTCTTCCATGGAAAACAAGCAATTTAGATCCTAAAACCTTTGCTCTTGCTCTGCAGACGAGGAATACACCAACTGGTACAAAATATACTTCACTTGTGGAAAAGGGGCAAGAAAGTGTCTGCAGCAGCTTCTCTGCTTGCTGAAAACACAGGGAACAAACAGGGTTTGTGTCTTGAGAAAACCAACACAGCAACAGCAAAGCACAGTGTTCTACATATCTCTTCCAAGGAAATCAAGCAATTTAGGTCCTAAAACCTTTGCTCCTGCTCTCCAGACGAGGAATACACCAACTGGTACAAAATATACTTCACTAGTGGAAAAGGAGCAAGAAAGTGTCTGCAGCAGCTTCTCTGCTTGCTGAAAACACAGAGAACAAACAGGGTTTGTGTCTTTAGAAAACCAACACAGCAACAGCAAAGCATAGTGTTCTACATAGCTCTTCCATGGAAAACAAGCAATTTAGATCCTAAAACCTTTGCTCTTGCTCTGCAGACGAGGAACACACCAACTGGTACAAAATATACTTCACTTGTGGAAAAGGGGCAAGAAAGTGTCTGCAGCAGCTTCTCTGCTTGCTGAAAACACAGGGAACAAACAGGGTTTGTGTCTTGAGAAAACCAACACAGCAACAGCAAAGCACAGTCTTCTACATATCTCTTCCATGGAAATCAAGCAATTTAGGTCCTAAAACCTTTGCTCTTGCTTTGCAGACGAGGAACACACCAACTGGTACAAAATATACTTCACTTGTGAAAAAGGGGCAAGAAAGTGTCTGCAGCAGCTTCTCTGCTTGCTGAAAACACAGGGAACAAACAGGGTTTGTGTCTTGAGAAAACCAACACAGCAACAGCAAAGCATAGTGTTCTACATAGCTCTTCCATGGAAAACAAGCAATTTAGATCCTAAAACCTTTGCTCTTGCTCTGCAGACGAGGAATACACCAACTGGTACAAAATATACTTCACTAGTGGAAAAGGAGCAAGAAAGTGTCTGCAGCAGCTTCTCTGCTTGCTGAAAACACAGAGAACAAACAGGGTTTGTGTCTTGAGAAAACCAACACAGTAACAGCAAAGCATAGTGTTCTACATAGCTCTTCCATGGAAAACAAGCAATTTAGATCCTAAAACCTTTGCTCTTGCTCTGCAGACGAGGAATACACCAACTGGTACAAAATATACTTCACTTGTGGAAAAGGGGCAAGAAAGTGTCTGCAGCAGCTTCTCTGCTCGCTGGAAACACATACAACTAACAAGGCTTGTGTCTTGAGAAAACCAACACAGTAACAGCAAAGCACAGTGTTCTACATATCTCTTCCAAGGAAATCAAGCAATTTAGGTCCTAAAACCTTTGCTCCTGCTCTCCAGACGAGGAATACACCAACTGGTACAAAATATACGTCAGTAGTGGAGAAAGCAGGTACGTGTCTTCAAGAGCTTCTCTGCTCGCTGCAAGTACAGAGAACAAACAGGGTTTGTTTCTTGAGAAAACCGACACAGCAACAGCAAAGCATAGTGTTCTACGTAGCTCTTCCATGGAAATCAAGCAATTTAGGTCCTAACACCTTTGCTCTTGCTCTGCAGACGAGGAATACACCAACTGGTACAAAATATACTTCACTTGTGGAAAAGGGGCAAGAAAGTGTCTGCAGCAGCTTCTCTGCTTGCTGAAAACACAGGGAACAAACAGGGTTTGTGTCTTGAGAAAACCAACACAGCAACAGCAAAGCACAGTGTTCTACATATCTCTTCCAAGGAAATCAAGCAATTTAGGTCCTAAAACCTTTGCTCTTGCTCTGCAGACAAGGAATAAACCAACTGGTACAAAATATACTTCACTTGTGGAAAAGGGGCAAGAAAGTGTCTGCAGCAGCTTCTCTGCTTGCTGAAAACACAGGGAACAAACAGGGTTTGTGTCTTTAGAAAACCAACACAGCAACAGCAAAGCATAGTGTTCTACATAGCTCTTCCATGGAAAACAAGCCATTTAGATCCTAAAACCTTTGCTCTTGCTCTGCAGACGAGGAATACACCAACTGGTACAAAATATACTTCACTTGTGGAAAAGGGGCAAGAAAGTGTCTGCAGCAGCTTCTCTGCTTGCTGAAAACACAGGGAACAAACAGGGTTTGTGTCTTGAGAAAACCAACACAGCAACAGCAAAGCACAGTGTTCTACATATCTCTTCCAAGGAAATCAAGCAATTTAGGTCCTAAAACCTTTGCTCCTGCTCTCCAGACGAGGAATACACCAACTGGTACAAAATATACTTCACTAGTGGAAAAGGAGCAAGAAAGTGTCTGCAGCAGCTTCTCTGCTTGCTGAAAACACAGAGAACAAACAGGGCTTGTGTCTTGAGAAAACAAACACAGCAACAGCAAAGCATAGTGTTCTACATAGCTCTTCCATGGAAAACAAGCAATTTAGATCCTAAAACCTTTGCTCTTGCTCTGCAGACGAGGAATACACCAACTGGTACAAAATATACTTCACTTGTGGAAAAGGGGCAAGAAAGTGTCTGCAGCAGCTTTTCTGCTCGCTGGAAACACATACAACTAACAAGGCTTGTGTCTTGAGAAAACCAACACAGTAACAGCAAAGCACAGTGTTCTACATATCTCTTCCAAGGAAATCAAGCAATTTAGGTCCTAAAACCTTTGCTCCTGCTCGCCAGACGAGGAATACACCAACTGGTACAAAATATACGTCAGTAGTGGAGAAAGCAGGTACGTGTCTTCAAGAGCTTCTCTGCTCGCTGCAAGTACAGAGAACAAACAGGGTTTGTTTCTTGAGAAAACCAACACAGCAACAGCAAAGCATAGTGTTCTACAGAGCTCTTCCATGGAAATCAAGCAATTTAGGTCCTAACACATTTGCTCTTGCTTTGCAGACGAGGAACACACCAACTGGTACAAAATATACTTCACTTGTGGAAAAGGGGCAAGAAAGTGTCTGCAGCAGCTTCTCTGCTTGCTGCAAACACAGACAACCAACAGGACTTGTGTCTTGAGAAAACCAACACAGTAACAGCAAAGCACAGTGTTCTACATATCTCTTCCAAGGAAATCAAGCAATTTAGGTCCTAAAACCTTTGCTCCTGCTCTCCAGACGAGGAATACACCAACTGGTACAAAATATACGTCAGTAGTGGAGAAAGCAGGTACGTGTCTTCAAGAGCTTCTCTGCTCGCTGCAAGTACAGAGAACAAACAGGGTTTGTTTCTTGAGAAAACCGACACAGCAACAGCAAAGCATAGTGTTCTACGTAGCTCTTCCATGGAAATCAAGCAATTTAGGTCCTAACACCTTTGCTCTTGCTCTGCAGACGAGGAATACACCAACTGGTACAAAATATACTTCACTTGTGGAAAAGGGGCAAGAAAGTGTCTGCAGCAGCTTCTCTGCTTGCTGAAAACACAGGGAACAAACAGGGTTTGTGTCTTGAGAAAACCAACACAGCAACAGCAAAGCACAGTGTTCTACATATCTCTTCCAAGGAAATCAAGCAATTTAGGTCCTAAAACCTTTGCTCTTGCTCTGCAGACAAGGAATAAACCAACTGGTACAAAATATACTTCACTTGTGGAAAAGGGGCAAGAAAGTGTCTGCAGCAGCTTCTCTGCTTGCTGAAAACACAGGGAACAAACAGGGTTTGTGTCTTTAGAAAACCAACACAGCAACAGCAAAGCATAGTGTTCTACATAGCTCTTCCATGGAAAACAAGCCATTTAGATCCTAAAACCTTTGCTCTTGCTCTGCAGACGAGGAATACACCAACTGGTACAAAATATACTTCACTTGTGGAAAAGGGGCAAGAAAGTGTCTGCAGCAGCTTCTCTGCTTGCTGAAAACACAGGGAACAAACAGGGTTTGTGTCTTGAGAAAACCAACACAGCAACAGCAAAGCACAGTGTTCTACATATCTCTTCCAAGGAAATCAAGCAATTTAGGTCCTAAAACCTTTGCTCCTGCTCTCCAGACGAGGAATACACCAACTGGTACAAAATATACTTCACTAGTGGAAAAGGAGCAAGAAAGTGTCTGCAGCAGCTTCTCTGCTTGCTGAAAACACAGAGAACAAACAGGGCTTGTGTCTTGAGAAAACAAACACAGCAACAGCAAAGCATAGTGTTCTACATAGCTCTTCCATGGAAAACAAGCAATTTAGATCCTAAAACCTTTGCTCTTGCTCTGCAGACGAGGAATACACCAACTGGTACAAAATATACTTCACTTGTGGAAAAGGGGCAAGAAAGTGTCTGCAGCAGCTTTTCTGCTCGCTGGAAACACATACAACTAACAAGGCTTGTGTCTTGAGAAAACCAACACAGTAACAGCAAAGCACAGTGTTCTACATATCTCTTCCAAGGAAATCAAGCAATTTAGGTCCTAAAACCTTTGCTCCTGCTCGCCAGACGAGGAATACACCAACTGGTACAAAATATACGTCAGTAGTGGAGAAAGCAGGTACGTGTCTTCAAGAGCTTCTCTGCTCGCTGCAAGTACAGAGAACAAACAGGGTTTGTTTCTTGAGAAAACCAACACAGCAACAGCAAAGCATAGTGTTCTACAGAGCTCTTCCATGGAAATCAAGCAATTTAGGTCCTAACACATTTGCTCTTGCTTTGCAGACGAGGAACACACCAACTGGTACAAAATATACTTCACTTGTGGAAAAGGGGCAAGAAAGTGTCTGCAGCAGCTTCTCTGCTTGCTGCAAACACAGACAACCAACAGGACTTGTGTCTTGAGAAAACCAACACAGCAACAGCAAAGCATAGTGTTCTACAGAGCTCTTCCATGGAAAACAAGCAATTTAGATCCTAAAACCTTTGCTCTTGCTCTGCAGAAGAGGAATACACCAACTGGTACAAAATATACTTCACTTGTGGAAAAGGGGCAAGAAAGTGTCTGCAGCAGCTTTTCTGCTCGCTGGAAACACATACAACCAACAAGACTTGTGTCTTGAGAAAACCAACACAGTAACAGCAAAGCATAGTGTTCTACAGAGCTCTTCCATGGAAATCAAGCAATTTTAGTCCTAAAACCTTTGCTCTTGCTTTGCAGACGAGGAACACACCAACTGGTACAAAATATACGTCAGTAGTGGAGAAAGCAGGTACGTGTCTTCAAGAGCTTCTCTGCTTGCTGAAAACACAGGGAACAAACAGGGCTTGTGTCTTTAGAAAACCAACACAGCAACAGCAAAGCATAGTGTTCTTAATAGCTCTTCCAATGAAATCAAGCAATTTAGGTCCTAAAACCTTTGATCCGTCTCTGCAGACGAGGAATACACCAACTGGTACAAAATATACTTCACTTGTGAAAAAGGGGCAAGAAAGTGTCTGCAGCAGCTTCTCTGCTTGCTGCAAACACAGACAACCAACAGGACTTGTGTCTTGAGAAAACCAACACAGCAACAGCAAAGCATAGTGTTCTACATAGCTCTTCCATGGAAAACAAGCAATTTAGATCCTAAAACCTTTGCTCTTGCTCTGCAGACGAGGAATACACCAACTGGTACAAAATATACTTCACTAGTGGAAAAGGAGCAAGAAAGTGTCTGCAGCAGCTTCTCTGCTTGCTGAAAACACAGAGAACAAACAGGGCTTGTGTCTTGAGAAAACAAACACAGCAACAGCAAAGCATAGTGTTCTACATAGCTCTTCCATGGAAAACAAGCAATTTAGATCCTAAAACCTTTGCTCTTGCTCTGCAGACGAGGAATACACCAACTGGTACAAAATATACTTCACTTGTGGAAAAGGGGCAAGAAAGTGTCTGCAGCAGCTTCTCTGCTTGCTGAAAACACAGGGAACAAACAGGGTTTGTGTCTTGAGAAAACCAACACAGCAACAGCAAAGCACAGTGTTCTACATATCTCTTCCAAGGAAATCAAGCAATTTAGGTCCTAAAACCTTTGCTCTTGCTCTGCAGACAAGGAATACACCAACTGGTACAAAATATACTTCACTAGTGGAAAAGGAGCAAGAAAGTGTCTGCAGCAGCTTCTCTGCTTGCTGAAAACACAGAGAACAAACAGGGTTTGTGTCTTTAGAAAACCAACACAGCAACAGCAAAGCATAGTGTTCTACATAGCTCTTCCATGGAAAACAAGCAATTTAGATCCTAAAACCTTTGCTCTTGCTCTGCAGACGAGGAACACACCAACTGGTACAAAATATACTTCACTTGTGGAAAAGGGGCAAGAAAGTGTCTGCAGCAGCTTCTCTGCTTGCTGAAAACACAGGGAACAAACAGGGTTTGTGTCTTGAGAAAACCAACACAGCAACAGCAAAGCACAGTCTTCTACATATCTCTTCCATGGAAATCAAGCAATTTAGGTCCTAAAACCTTTGCTCTTGCTTTGCAGACGAGGAACACACCAACTGGTACAAAATATACTTCACTTGTGAAAAAGGGGCAAGAAAGTGTCTGCAGCAGCTTCTCTGCTTGCTGAAAACACAGGGAACAAACAGGGTTTGTGTCTTGAGAAAACCAACACAGCAACAGCAAAGCATAGTGTTCTACATAGCTCTTCCATGGAAAACAAGCAATTTAGATCCTAAAACCTTTGCTCTTGCTCTGCAGACGAGGAATACACAAACTGGTACAAAATATACTTCACTAGTGGAAAAGGAGCAAGAAAGTGTCTGCAGCAGCTTCTCTGCTTGCTGAAAACACAGAGAACAAACAGGGTTTGTGTCTTGAGAAAACCAACACAGTAACAGCAAAGCATAGTGTTCTACATAGCTCTTCCATGGAAAACAAGCAATTTAGATCCTAAAACCTTTGCTCTTGCTCTGCAGACGAGGAATACACCAACTGGTACAAAATATACTTCACTTGTGGAAAAGGGGCAAGAAAGTGTCTGCAGCAGCTTCTCTGCTCGCTGGAAACACATACAACTAACAAGGCTTGTGTCTTGAGAAAACCAACACAGTAACAGCAAAGCACAGTGTTCTACATATCTCTTCCAAGGAAATCAAGCAATTTAGGTCCTAAAACCTTTGCTCCTGCTCTCCAGACGAGGAATACACCAACTGGTACAAAATATACGTCAGTAGTGGAGAAAGCAGGTACGTGTCTTCAAGAGCTTCTCTGCTCGCTGCAAGTACAGAGAACAAACAGGGTTTGTTTCTTGAGAAAACCGACACAGCAACAGCAAAGCATAGTGTTCTACGTAGCTCTTCCATGGAAATCAAGCAATTTAGGTCCTAACACCTTTGCTCTTGCTCTGCAGACGAGGAATACACCAACTGGTACAAAATATACTTCACTTGTGGAAAAGGGGCAAGAAAGTGTCTGCAGCAGCTTCTCTGCTTGCTGAAAACACAGGGAACAAACAGGGTTTGTGTCTTGAGAAAACCAACACAGCAACAGCAAAGCACAGTGTTCTACATATCTCTTCCAAGGAAATCAAGCAATTTAGGAACTAAAAACTTTGCTCTTGCTCTGCAGACAAGGAATAAACCAACTGGTACAAAATATACTTCACTTGTGGAAAAGGGGCAAGAAAGTGTCTGCAGCAGCTTCTCTGCTTGCTGAAAACACAGGGAACAAACAGGGTTTGTGTCTTGAGAAAACCAACACAGCAACAGCAAAGCATAGTGTTCTACATAGCTCTTCCATGGAAAACAAGCCATTTAGATCCTAAAACCTTTGCTCTTGCTCTGCAGACGAGGAATACACCAACTGGTACAAAATATACTTCACTTGTGGAAAAGGGGCAAGAAAGTGTCTGCAGCAGCTTCTCTGCTTGCTGAAAACACAGGGAACAAACAGGGTTTGTGTCTTGAGAAAACCAACACAGCAACAGCAAAGCACAGTGTTCTACATATCTCTTCCAAGGAAATCAAGCAATTTAGGTCCTAAAACCTTTGCTCCTGCTCTCCAGACGAGGAATACACCAACTGGTACAAAATATACTTCACTAGTGGAAAAGGAGCAAGAAAGTGTCTGCAGCAGCTTCTCTGCTTGCTGAAAACACAGAGAACAAACAGGGCTTGTGTCTTGAGAAAACAAACACAGCAACAGCAAAGCATAGTGTTCTACATAGCTCTTCCATGGAAAACAAGCAATTTAGATCCTAAAACCTTTGCTCTTGCTCTGCAGACGAGGAATACACCAACTGGTACAAAATATACTTCACTTGTGGAAAAGGGGCAAGAAAGTGTCTGCAGCAGCTTTTCTGCTCGCTGGAAACACATACAACTAACAAGGCTTGTGTCTTGAGAAAACCAACACAGTAACAGCAAAGCACAGTGTTCTACATATCTCTTCCAAGGAAATCAAGCAATTTAGGTCCTAAAACCTTTGCTCCTGCTCGCCAGACGAGGAATACACCAACTGGTACAAAATATACGTCAGTAGTGGAGAAAGCAGGTACGTGTCTTCAAGAGCTTCTCTGCTCGCTGCAAGTACAGAGAACAAACAGGGTTTGTTTCTTGAGAAAACCAACACAGCAACAGCAAAGCATAGTGTTCTACAGAGCTCTTCCATGGAAATCAAGCAATTTAGGTCCTAACACATTTGCTCTTGCTTTGCAGACGAGGAACACACCAACTGGTACAAAATATACTTCACTTGTGGAAAAGGGGCAAGAAAGTGTCTGCAGCAGCTTCTCTGCTTGCTGCAAACACAGACAACCAACAGGACTTGTGTCTTGAGAAAACAAACACAGCAACAGCAAAGCATAGTGTTCTACATAGCTCTTCCATGGAAAACAAGCAATTTAGATCCTAAAACCTTTGCTCTTGCTCTGCAGACGAGGAATACACCAACTGGTACAAAATATACTTCACTTGTGGAAAAGGGGCAAGAAAGTGTCTGCAGCAGCTTCTCTGCTTGCTGAAAACACAGGGAACAAACAGGGTTTGTGTCTTGAGAAAACCAACACAGCAACAGCAAAGCACAGTGTTCTACATATCTCTTCCAAGGAAATCAAGCAATTTAGGTCCTAAAACCTTTGCTCCTGCTCTCCAGACGAGGAATACACCAACTGGTACAAAATATACGTCAGTAGTGGAGAAAGCAGGTACGTGTCTTCAAGAGCTTCTCTGCTCGCTGCAAGTACAGAGAACAAACAGGGTTTGTTTCTTGAGAAAACCAACACAGCAACAGCAAAGCATAGTGTTCTACAGAGCTCTTCCATGGAAATCAAGCAATTTAGGTCCTAACACATTTGCTCTTGCTTTGCAGACGAGGAACACACCAACTGGTACAAAATATACTTCACTTGTGGAAAAGGGGCAAGAAAGTGTCTGCAGCAGCTTCTCTGCTTGCTGCAAACACAGACAACCAACAGGACTTGTGTCTTGAGAAAACCAACACAGCAACAGCAAAGCATAGTGTTCTACAGAGCTCTTCCATGGAAAACAAGCAATTTAGATCCTAAAACCTTTGCTCTTGCTCTGCAGAAGAGGAATACACCAACTGGTACAAAATATACTTCACTTGTGGAAAAGGGGCAAGAAAGTGTCTGCAGCAGCTTTTCTGCTCGCTGGAAACACATACAACCAACAAGACTTGTGTCTTGAGAAAACCAACACAGTAACAGCAAAGCATAGTGTTCTACAGAGCTCTTCCATGGAAATCAAGCAATTTTAGTCCTAAAACCTTTGCTCTTGCTTTGCAGACGAGGAACACACCAACTGGTACAAAATATACGTCAGTAGTGGAGAAAGCAGGTACGTGTCTTCAAGAGCTTCTCTGCTTGCTGAAAACACAGGGAACAAACAGGGCTTGTGTCTTTAGAAAACCAACACAGCAACAGCAAAGCATAGTGTTCTTAATAGCTCTTCCAATGAAATCAAGCAATTTAGGTCCTAAAACCTTTGATCCGTCTCTGCAGACGAGGAATACACCAACTGGTACAAAATATACTTCACTTGTGAAAAAGGGGCAAGAAAGTGTCTGCAGCAGCTTCTCTGCTTGCTGCAAACACAGACAACCAACAGGACTTGTGTCTTGAGAAAACCAACACAGCAACAGCAAAGCATAGTGTTCTACATAGCTCTTCCATGGAAAACAAGCAATTTAGATCCTAAAACCTTTGCTCTTGCTCTGCAGACGAGGAATACACCAACTGGTACAAAATATACTTCACTAGTGGAAAAGGAGCAAGAAAGTGTCTGCAGCAGCTTCTCTGCTTGCTGAAAACACAGAGAACAAACAGGGCTTGTGTCTTGAGAAAACAAACACAGCAACAGCAAAGCATAGTGTTCTACATAGCTCTTCCATGGAAAACAAGCAATTTAGATCCTAAAACCTTTGCTCTTGCTCTGCAGACGAGGAATACACCAACTGGTACAAAATATACTTCACTTGTGGAAAAGGGGCAAGAAAGTGTCTGCAGCAGCTTCTCTGCTTGCTGAAAACACAGGGAACAAACAGGGTTTGTGTCTTGAGAAAACCAACACAGCAACAGCAAAGCACAGTGTTCTACATATCTCTTCCAAGGAAATCAAGCAATTTAGGTCCTAAAACCTTTGCTCTTGCTCTGCAGACAAGGAATACACCAACTGGTACAAAATATACTTCACTTGTGGAAAAGGGGCAAGAAAGTGTCTGCAGCAGCTTCTCTGCTTGCTGAAAACACAGGGAACAAACAGGGTTTGTGTCTTTAGAAAACCAACACAGCAACAGCAAAGCATAGTGTTCTACATAGCTCTTCCATGGAAAACAAGCAATTTAGATCCTAAAACCTTTGCTCTTGCTCTGCAGACGAGGAATACACCAACTGGTACAAAATATACTTCACTTGTGGAAAAGGGGCAAGAAAGTGTCTGCAGCAGCTTCTCTGCTTGCTGAAAACACAGGGAACAAACAGGGTTTGTGTCTTGAGAAAACCAACACAGCAACAGCAAAGCACAGTGTTCTACATATCTCTTCCAAGGAAATCAAGCAATTTAGGTCCTAAAACCTTTGCTCCTGCTCTCCAGACGAGGAATACACCAACTGGTACAAAATATACTTCACTAGTGGAAAAGGAGCAAGAAAGTGTCTGCAGCAGCTTCTCTGCTTGCTGAAAACACAGAGAACAAACAGGGTTTGTGTCTTTAGAAAACCAACACAGCAACAGCAAAGCATAGTGTTCTACATAGCTCTTCCATGGAAAACAAGCAATTTAGATCCTAAAACCTTTGCTCTTGCTCTGCAGACGAGGAACACACCAACTGGTACAAAATATACTTCACTTGTGGAAAAGGGGCAAGAAAGTGTCTGCAGCAGCTTCTCTGCTTGCTGAAAACACAGGGAACAAACAGGGTTTGTGTCTTGAGAAAACCAACACAGCAACAGCAAAGCACAGTCTTCTACATATCTCTTCCATGGAAATCAAGCAATTTAGGTCCTAAAACCTTTGCTCTTGCTTTGCAGACGAGGAACACACCAACTGGTACAAAATATACTTCACTTGTGAAAAAGGGGCAAGAAAGTGTCTGCAGCAGCTTCTCTGCTTGCTGAAAACACAGGGAACAAACAGGGTTTGTGTCTTGAGAAAACCAACACAGCAACAGCAAAGCATAGTGTTCTACATAGCTCTTCCATGGAAAACAAGCAATTTAGATCCTAAAACCTTTGCTCTTGCTCTGCAGACGAGGAATACACAAACTGGTACAAAATATACTTCACTAGTGGAAAAGGAGCAAGAAAGTGTCTGCAGCAGCTTCTCTGCTTGCTGAAAACACAGAGAACAAACAGGGTTTGTGTCTTGAGAAAACCAACACAGTAACAGCAAAGCATAGTGTTCTACATAGCTCTTCCATGGAAAACAAGCAATTTAGATCCTAAAACCTTTGCTCTTGCTCTGCAGACGAGGAATACACCAACTGGTACAAAATATACTTCACTTGTGGAAAAGGGGCAAGAAAGTGTCTGCAGCAGCTTTTCTGCTCGCTGGAAACACATACAACTAACAAGGCTTGTGTCTTGAGAAAACCAACACAGTAACAGCAAAGCACAGTGTTCTACATATCTCTTCCAAGGAAATCAAGCAATTTAGGTCCTAAAACCTTTGCTCCTGCTCTCCAGACGAGGAATACACCAACTGGTACAAAATATACGTCAGTAGTGGAGAAAGCAGGTACGTGTCTTCAAGAGCTTCTCTGCTCGCTGCAAGTACAGAGAACAAACAGGGTTTGTTTCTTGAGAAAACCGACACAGCAACAGCAAAGCATAGTGTTCTACGTAGCTCTTCCATGGAAATCAAGCAATTTAGGTCCTAACACCTTTGCTCTTGCTCTGCAGACGAGGAATACACCAACTGGTACAAAATATACTTCACTTGTGGAAAAGGGGCAAGAAAGTGTCTGCAGCAGCTTCTCTGCTTGCTGAAAACACAGGGAACAAACAGGGTTTGTGTCTTGAGAAAACCAACACAGCAACAGCAAAGCACAGTGTTCTACATATCTCTTCCAAGGAAATCAAGCAATTTAGGTCCTAAAACCTTTGCTCTTGCTCTGCAGACAAGGAATAAACCAACTGGTACAAAATATACTTCACTTGTGGAAAAGGGGCAAGAAAGTGTCTGCAGCAGCTTCTCTGCTTGCTGAAAACACAGGGAACAAACAGGGTTTGTGTCTTGAGAAAACCAACACAGCAACAGCAAAGCATAGTGTTCTACATAGCTCTTCCATGGAAAACAAGCCATTTAGATCCTAAAACCTTTGCTCTTGCTCTGCAGACGAGGAATACACCAACTGGTACAAAATATACTTCACTTGTGGAAAAGGGGCAAGAAAGTGTCTGCAGCAGCTTCTCTGCTTGCTGAAAACACAGGGAACAAACAGGGTTTGTGTCTTGAGAAAACCAACACAGCAACAGCAAAGCACAGTGTTCTACATATCTCTTCCAAGGAAATCAAGCAATTTAGGTCCTAAAACCTTTGCTCCTGCTCTCCAGACGAGGAATACACCAACTGGTACAAAATATACTTCACTAGTGGAAAAGGAGCAAGAAAGTGTCTGCAGCAGCTTCTCTGCTTGCTGAAAACACAGAGAACAAACAGGGCTTGTGTCTTGAGAAAACAAACACAGCAACAGCAAAGCATAGTGTTCTACATAGCTCTTCCATGGAAAACAAGCAATTTAGATCCTAAAACCTTTGCTCTTGCTCTGCAGACGAGGAATACACCAACTGGTACAAAATATACTTCACTTGTGGAAAAGGGGCAAGAAAGTGTCTGCAGCAGCTTTTCTGCTCGCTGGAAACACATACAACTAACAAGGCTTGTGTCTTGAGAAAACCAACACAGTAACAGCAAAGCACAGTGTTCTACATATCTCTTCCAAGGAAATCAAGCAATTTAGGTCCTAAAACCTTTGCTCCTGCTCGCCAGACGAGGAATACACCAACTGGTACAAAATATACGTCAGTAGTGGAGAAAGCAGGTACGTGTCTTCAAGAGCTTCTCTGCTCGCTGCAAGTACAGAGAACAAACAGGGTTTGTTTCTTGAGAAAACCAACACAGCAACAGCAAAGCATAGTGTTCTACAGAGCTCTTCCATGGAAATCAAGCAATTTAGGTCCTAACACATTTGCTCTTGCTTTGCAGACGAGGAACACACCAACTGGTACAAAATATACTTCACTTGTGGAAAAGGGGCAAGAAAGTGTCTGCAGCAGCTTCTCTGCTTGCTGCAAACACAGACAACCAACAGGACTTGTGTCTTGAGAAAACCAACACAGCAACAGCAAAGCATAGTGTTCTACATAGCTCTTCCATGGAAAACAAGCAATTTAGATCCTAAAACCTTTGCTCTTGCTCTGCAGACGAGGAATACACCAACTGGTACAAAATATACTTCACTTGTGGAAAAGGGGCAAGAAAGTGTCTGCAGCAGCTTCTCTGCTTGCTGAAAACACAGGGAACAAACAGGGTTTGTGTCTTGAGAAAACCAACACAGCAACAGCAAAGCATAGTGTTCTACATATCTCTTCCAAGGAAATCAAGCAATTTAGGTCCTAAAACCTTTGCTCCTGCTCTCCAGACGAGGAATACACCAACTGGTACAAAATATACGTCAGTAGTGGAGAAAGCAGGTACGTGTCTTCAAGAGCTTCTCTGCTCGCTGCAAGTACAGAGAACAAACAGGGTTTGTTTCTTGAGAAAACCAACACAGCAACAGCAAAGCATAGTGTTCTACAGAGCTCTTCCATGGAAATCAAGCAATTTAGGTCCTAACACATTTGCTCTTGCTTTGCAGACGAGGAACACACCAACTGGTACAAAATATACTTCACTTGTGGAAAAGGGGCAAGAAAGTGTCTGCAGCAGCTTCTCTGCTTGCTGCAAACACAGACAACCAACAGGACTTGTGTCTTGAGAAAACCAACACAGCAACAGCAAAGCATAGTGTTCTACAGAGCTCTTCCATGGAAAACAAGCAATTTAGATCCTAAAACCTTTGCTCTTGCTCTGCAGAAGAGGAATACACCAACTGGTACAAAATATACTTCACTTGTGGAAAAGGGGCAAGAAAGTGTCTGCAGCAGCTTTTCTGCTCGCTGGAAACACATACAACCAACAAGACTTGTGTCTTGAGAAAACCAACACAGTAACAGCAAAGCATAGTGTTCTACAGAGCTCTTCCATGGAAATCAAGCAATTTTAGTCCTAAAACCTTTGCTCTTGCTTTGCAGACGAGGAACACACCAACTGGTACAAAATATACGTCAGTAGTGGAGAAAGCAGGTACGTGTCTTCAAGAGCTTCTCTGCTTGCTGAAAACACAGGGAACAAACAGGGCTTGTGTCTTTAGAAAACCAACACAGCAACAGCAAAGCATAGTGTTCTTAATAGCTCTTCCAATGAAATCAAGCAATTTAGGTCCTAAAACCTTTGATCCGTCTCTGCAGACGAGGAATACACCAACTGGTACAAAATATACTTCACTTGTGAAAAAGGGGCAAGAAAGTGTCTGCAGCAGCTTCTCTGCTTGCTGCAAACACAGACAACCAACAGGACTTGTGTCTTGAGAAAACCAACACAGCAACAGCAAAGCATAGTGTTCTACATAGCTCTTCCATGGAAAACAAGCAATTTAGATCCTAAAACCTTTGCTCTTGCTCTGCAGACGAGGAATACACCAACTGGTACAAAATATACTTCACTAGTGGAAAAGGAGCAAGAAAGTGTCTGCAGCAGCTTCTCTGCTTGCTGAAAACACAGAGAACAAACAGGGCTTGTGTCTTGAGAAAACAAACACAGCAACAGCAAAGCATAGTGTTCTACATAGCTCTTCCATGGAAAACAAGCAATTTAGATCCTAAAACCTTTGCTCTTGCTCTGCAGACGAGGAATACACCAACTGGTACAAAATATACTTCACTTGTGGAAAAGGGGCAAGAAAGTGTCTGCAGCAGCTTCTCTGCTTGCTGAAAACACAGGGAACAAACAGGGTTTGTGTCTTGAGAAAACCAACACAGCAACAGCAAAGCACAGTGTTCTACATATCTCTTCCAAGGAAATCAAGCAATTTAGGTCCTAAAACCTTTGCTCCTGCTCTCCAGACGAGGAATACACCAACTGGTACAAAATATACTTCACTAGTGGAAAAGGAGCAAGAAAGTGTCTGCAGCAGCTTCTCTGCTTGCTGAAAACACAGAGAACAAACAGGGTTTGTGTCTTTAGAAAACCAACACAGCAACAGCAAAGCATAGTGTTCTACATAGCTCTTCCATGGAAAACAAGCAATTTAGATCCTAAAACCTTTGCTCTTGCTCTGCAGACGAGGAACACACCAACTGGTACAAAATATACTTCACTTGTGGAAAAGGGGCAAGAAAGTGTCTGCAGCAGCTTCTCTGCTTGCTGAAAACACAGGGAACAAACAGGGTTTGTGTCTTGAGAAAACCAACACAGCAACAGCAAAGCACAGTCTTCTACATATCTCTTCCATGGAAATCAAGCAATTTAGGTCCTAAAACCTTTGCTCTTGCTTTGCAGACGAGGAACACACCAACTGGTACAAAATATACTTCACTTGTGAAAAAGGGGCAAGAAAGTGTCTGCAGCAGCTTCTCTGCTTGCTGAAAACACAGGGAACAAACAGGGTTTGTGTCTTGAGAAAACCAACACAGCAACAGCAAAGCATAGTGTTCTACATAGCTCTTCCATGGAAAACAAGCAATTTAGATCCTAAAACCTTTGCTCTTGCTCTGCAGACGAGGAATACACAAACTGGTACAAAATATACTTCACTAGTGGAAAAGGAGCAAGAAAGTGTCTGCAGCAGCTTCTCTGCTTGCTGAAAACACAGAGAACAAACAGGGTTTGTGTCTTGAGAAAACCAACACAGTAACAGCAAAGCATAGTGTTCTACATAGCTCTTCCATGGAAAACAAGCAATTTAGATCCTAAAACCTTTGCTCTTGCTCTGCAGACGAGGAATACACCAACTGGTACAAAATATACTTCACTTGTGGAAAAGGGGCAAGAAAGTGTCTGCAGCAGCTTCTCTGCTGGCTGGAAACACATACAACTAACAAGGCTTGTGTCTTGAGAAAACCAACACAGTAACAGCAAAGCACAGTGTTCTACATATCTCTTCCAAGGAAATCAAGCAATTTAGGTCCTAAAACCTTTGCTCCTGCTCTCCAGACGAGGAATACACCAACTGGTACAAAATATACGTCAGTAGTGGAGAAAGCAGGTACGTGTCTTCAAGAGCTTCTCTGCTCGCTGCAAGTACAGAGAACAAACAGGGTTTGTTTCTTGAGAAAACCGACACAGCAACAGCAAAGCATAGTGTTCTACGTAGCTCTTCCATGGAAATCAAGCAATTTAGGTCCTAACACCTTTGCTCTTGCTCTGCAGACGAGGAATACACCAACTGGTACAAAATATACTTCACTTGTGGAAAAGGGGCAAGAAAGTGTCTGCAGCAGCTTCTCTGCTTGCTGAAAACACAGGGAACAAACAGGGTTTGTGTCTTGAGAAAACCAACACAGCAACAGCAAAGCACAGTGTTCTACATATCTCTTCCAAGGAAATCAAGCAATTTAGGTCCTAAAACCTTTGCTCTTGCTCTGCAGACAAGGAATAAACCAACTGGTACAAAATATACTTCACTTGTGGAAAAGGGGCAAGAAAGTGTCTGCAGCAGCTTCTCTGCTTGCTGAAAACACAGGGAACAAACAGGGTTTGTGTCTTGAGAAAACCAACACAGCAACAGCAAAGCATAGTGTTCTACATAGCTCTTCCATGGAAAACAAGCCATTTAGATCCTAAAACCTTTGCTCTTGCTCTGCAGACGAGGAATACACCAACTGGTACAAAATATACTTCACTTGTGGAAAAGGGGCAAGAAAGTGTCTGCAGCAGCTTCTCTGCTTGCTGAAAACACAGGGAACAAACAGGGTTTGTGTCTTGAGAAAACCAACACAGCAACAGCAAAGCACAGTGTTCTACATATCTCTTCCAAGGAAATCAAGCAATTTAGGTCCTAAAACCTTTGCTCCTGCTCTCCAGACGAGGAATACACCAACTGGTACAAAATATACTTCACTAGTGGAAAAGGAGCAAGAAAGTGTCTGCAGCAGCTTCTCTGCTTGCTGAAAACACAGAGAACAAACAGGGCTTGTGTCTTGAGAAAACAAACACAGCAACAGCAAAGCATAGTGTTCTACATAGCTCTTCCATGGAAAACAAGCAATTTAGATCCTAAAACCTTTGCTCTTGCTCTGCAGACGAGGAATACACCAACTGGTACAAAATATACTTCACTTGTGGAAAAGGGGCAAGAAAGTGTCTGCAGCAGCTTTTCTGCTCGCTGGAAACACATACAACTAACAAGGCTTGTGTCTTGAGAAAACCAACACAGTAACAGCAAAGCACAGTGTTCTACATATCTCTTCCAAGGAAATCAAGCAATTTAGGTCCTAAAACCTTTGCTCCTGCTCGCCAGACGAGGAATACACCAACTGGTACAAAATATACGTCAGTAGTGGAGAAAGCAGGTACGTGTCTTCAAGAGCTTCTCTGCTCGCTGCAAGTACAGAGAACAAACAGGGTTTGTTTCTTGAGAAAACCAACACAGCAACAGCAAAGCATAGTGTTCTACAGAGCTCTTCCATGGAAATCAAGCAATTTAGGTCCTAACACATTTGCTCTTGCTTTGCAGACGAGGAACACACCAACTGGTACAAAATATACTTCACTTGTGGAAAAGGGGCAAGAAAGTGTCTGCAGCAGCTTCTCTGCTTGCTGCAAACACAGACAACCAACAGGACTTGTGTCTTGAGAAAACCAACACAGCAACAGCAAAGCATAGTGTTCTACATAGCTCTTCCATGGAAAACAAGCAATTTAGATCCTAAAACCTTTGCTCTTGCTCTGCAGACGAGGAATACACCAACTGGTACAAAATATACTTCACTTGTGGAAAAGGGGCAAGAAAGTGTCTGCAGCAGCTTCTCTGCTTGCTGAAAACACAGGGAACAAACAGGGTTTGTGTCTTGAGAAAACCAACACAGCAACAGCAAAGCATAGTGTTCTACATATCTCTTCCAAGGAAATCAAGCAATTTAGGTCCTAAAACCTTTGCTCCTGCTCTCCAGACGAGGAATACACCAACTGGTACAAAATATACGTCAGTAGTGGAGAAAGCAGGTACGTGTCTTCAAGAGCTTCTCTGCTCGCTGCAAGTACAGAGAACAAACAGGGTTTGTTTCTTGAGAAAACCAACACAGCAACAGCAAAGCATAGTGTTCTACAGAGCTCTTCCATGGAAATCAAGCAATTTAGGTCCTAACACATTTGCTCTTGCTTTGCAGACGAGGAACACACCAACTGGTACAAAATATACTTCACTTGTGGAAAAGGGGCAAGAAAGTGTCTGCAGCAGCTTCTCTGCTTGCTGCAAACACAGACAACCAACAGGACTTGTGTCTTGAGAAAACCAACACAGCAACAGCAAAGCATAGTGTTCTACAGAGCTCTTCCATGGAAAACAAGCAATTTAGATCCTAAAACCTTTGCTCTTGCTCTGCAGAAGAGGAATACACCAACTGGTACAAAATATACTTCACTTGTGGAAAAGGGGCAAGAAAGTGTCTGCAGCAGCTTTTCTGCTCGCTGGAAACACATACAACCAACAAGACTTGTGTCTTGAGAAAACCAACACAGTAACAGCAAAGCATAGTGTTCTACAGAGCTCTTCCATGGAAATCAAGCAATTTTAGTCCTAAAACCTTTGCTCTTGCTTTGCAGACGAGGAACACACCAACTGGTACAAAATATACGTCAGTAGTGGAGAAAGCAGGTACGTGTCTTCAAGAGCTTCTCTGCTTGCTGAAAACACAGGGAACAAACAGGGCTTGTGTCTTTAGAAAACCAACACAGCAACAGCAAAGCATAGTGTTCTTAATAGCTCTTCCAATGAAATCAAGCAATTTAGGTCCTAAAACCTTTGATCCGTCTCTGCAGACGAGGAATACACCAACTGGTACAAAATATACTTCACTTGTGAAAAAGGGGCAAGAAAGTGTCTGCAGCAGCTTCTCTGCTTGCTGCAAACACAGACAACCAACAGGACTTGTGTCTTTAGAAAACCAACACAGCAACAGCAAAGCATAGTGTTCTACATAGCTCTTCCATGGAAAACAAGCAATTTAGATCCTAAAACCTTTGCTCTTGCTCTGCAGACGAGGAATACACCAACTGGTACAAAATATACTTCACTAGTGGAAAAGGAGCAAGAAAGTGTCTGCAGCAGCTTCTCTGCTTGCTGAAAACACAGAGAACAAACAGGGCTTGTGTCTTGAGAAAACAAACACAGCAACAGCAAAGCATAGTGTTCTACATAGCTCTTCCATGGAAAACAAGCAATTTAGATCCTAAAACCTTTGCTCTTGCTCTGCAGACGAGGAATACACCAACTGGTACAAAATATACTTCACTTGTGGAAAAGGGGCAAGAAAGTGTCTGCAGCAGCTTCTCTGCTTGCTGAAAACACAGAGAACAAACAGGGTTTGTGTCTTGAGAAAACCAACACAGCAACAGCAAAGCACAGTGTTCTACATATCTCTTCCAAGGAAATCAAGCAATTTAGGTCCTAAAACCTTTGCTCTTGCTCTGCAGACAAGGAATACACCAACTGGTACAAAATATACTTCACTTGTGGAAAAGGGGCAAGAAAGTGTCTGCAGCAGCTTCTCTGCTTGCTGAAAACACAGGGAACAAACAGGGTTTGTGTCTTTAGAAAACCAACACAGCAACAGCAAAGCATAGTGTTCTACATAGCTCTTCCATGGAAAACAAGCAATTTAGATCCTAAAACCTTTGCTCTTGCTCTGCAGACGAGGAATACACCAACTGGTACAAAATATACTTCACTTGTGGAAAAGGGGCAAGAAAGTGTCTGCAGCAGCTTCTCTGCTTGCTGAAAACACAGGGAACAAACAGGGTTTGTGTCTTGAGAAAACCAACACAGCAACAGCAAAGCACAGTGTTCTACATATCTCTTCCAAGGAAATCAAGCAATTTAGGTCCTAAAACCTTTGCTCCTGCTCTCCAGACGAGGAATACACCAACTGGTACAAAATATACTTCACTAGTGGAAAAGGAGCAAGAAAGTGTCTGCAGCAGCTTCTCTGCTTGCTGAAAACACAGAGAACAAACAGGGTTTGTGTCTTTAGAAAACCAACACAGCAACAGCAAAGCATAGTGTTCTACATAGCTCTTCCATGGAAAACAAGCAATTTAGATCCTAAAACCTTTGCTCTTGCTCTGCAGACGAGGAATACACCAACTGGTACAAAATATACTTCACTTGTGGAAAAGGGGCAAGAAAGTGTCTGCAGCAGCTTCTCTGCTTGCTGAAAACACAGGGAACAAACAGGGTTTGTGTCTTGAGAAAACCAACACAGCAACAGCAAAGCACAGTGTTCTACATATCTCTTCCATGGAAATCAAGCAATTTAAGTCCTAAAACCTTTGCTCTTTCTTTTCAGACGAGGAACACAGCAACTGGTACAAAATATACTTCACTTGTGAAAAAGGGGCAAGAAAGTGTCTGCAGCAGCTTCTCTGCTTGCTGAAAACACAGGGAACAAACAGGGTTTGTGTCTTGAGAAAACCAACACAGCAACAGCAAAGCATAGTGTTCTACATAGCTCTTCCATGGAAAACAAGCAATTTAGATCCTAAAACCTTTGCTCTTGCTCTGCAGACAAGGAATACACCAACTGGTACAAAATATACTTCACTTGTGGAAAAGGGGCAAGAAAGTGTCTGCAGCAGCTTCTCTGCTTGCTGAAAACACAGGGAACAAACAGGGTTTGTGTCTTGAGAAAACCAACACAGCAACAGCAAAGCACAGTGTTCTACATATCTCTTCCAAGGAAATCAAGCAATTCAGGTCCTAAAACCTTTGCTCTTGCTCTGCAGACAAGGAATACACCAACTGGTACAAAATATACTTCACTTGTGGAAAAGGGGCAAGAAAGTGTCTGCAGCAGCTTCTCTGCTTGCTGAAAACACAGGGAACAAACAGGGTTTGTGTCTTTAGAAAACCAACACAGCAACAGCAAAGCATAGTGTTCTACATAGCTCTTCCATGGAAAACAAGCAATTTAGATCCTAAAACATTTGCTCTTGCTCTGCAGACGAGGAATACACCAACTGGTACAAAATATACTTCACTTGTGGAAAAGGGGCAAGAAAGTGTCTGCAGCAGCTTCTCTGCTTGCTGAAAACACAGGGAACAAACAGGGTTTGTGTCTTGAGAAAACCAACACAGCAACAGCAAAGCACAGTGTTCTACATATCTCTTCCAAGGAAATCAAGCAATTTAGGTCCTAAAACCTTTGCTCCTGCTCTCCAGACGAGGAATACACCAACTGGTACAAAATATACGTCAGTAGTGGAGAAAGCAGGTACGTGTCTTCAAGAGCTTCTCTGCTCGCTGCAAGTACAGAGAACAAACAGGGTTTGTTTCTTGAGAAAACCAACACAGCAACAGCAAAGCATAGTGTTCTACAGAGCTCTTCCATGGAAATCAAGCAATTTAGGTCCTAACACATTTGCTCTTGCTTTGCAGACAAGGAACACACCAACTGGTACAAAATATACTTCACTTGTAAAAAGGGGCAAGAAAGTGTCTGCAGCAGCTTCTCTGCTTGCTGAAAACACAGACAACCAACAGGACTTGTGTCTTGAGAAAACCAACACAGCAACAGCAAAGCATAGTGTTCTACAGAGCTCTTCCATGGAAAACAAGCAATTTAGATCCTAAAACCTTTGCTCTTGCTCTGCAGAAGAGGAATACACCAACTGGTACAAAATATACTTCACTTGTGGAAAAGGGGCAAGAAAGTGTCTGCAGCAGCTTTTCTGCTCGCTGGAAACACATACAACCAACAAGACTTGTGTCTTGAGAAAACCAACACAGTAACAGCAAAGCATAGTGTTCTACAGAGCTCTTCCATGGAAATCAAGCAATTTTAGTCCTAAAACCTTTGCTCTTGCTTTGCAGACGAGGAACACACCAACTGGTACAAAATATACGTCAGTAGTGGAGAAAGCAGGTACGTGTCTTCAAGAGCTTCTCTGCTTGCTGAAAACACAGGGAACAAACAGGGCTTGTGTGTTTAGAAAAGCAACACAGCAACAGCAAAGCATAGTGTTCTTAATAGCTCTTCCAATGAAATCAAGCAATTTAGGTCCTAAAACCTTTGATCCGTCTCTGCAGACGAGGAACACACCAACTGGTACAAAATATACTTCACTTGTGAAAAAGGGGCAAGAAAGTGTCTGCAGCAGCTTCTCTGCTTGCTGCAAACACAGACAACCAACAGGACTTGTGTCTTAAGAAAACCAACACAGCAACAGCAAAGCATAGTGTTCTACAGAGCTCTTCCATGGAAAACAAGCAATTTAGATCCTAAAACCTTTGCTCTTGCTCTGCAGACGAGGAATACACAAACTGGTACAAAATATACTTCACTAGTGGAAAAGGAGCAAGAAAGTGTCTGCAGCAGCTTCTCTGCTTGCTGAAAACACAGAGAACAAACAGGGCTTGTGTCTTGAGAAAACAAACACAGCAACAGCAAAGCATAGTGTTCTACATAGCTCTTCCATGGAAAACAAGCAATTTAGATCCTAAAACCTTTGCTCTTGCTCTGCAGACGAGGAATACACCAACTGGTACAAAATATACTTCACTTGTGGAAAAGGGGCAAGAAAGTGTCTGCAGCAGCTTCTCTGCTTGCTGAAAACACAGGGAACAAACAGGGTTTGTGTCTTGAGAAAACCAACACAGCAACAGCAAAGCACAGTGTTCTACATATCTCTTCCAAGGAAATCAAGCAATTTAGGTCCTAAAACCTTTGCTCTTGCTCTGCAGACAAGGAATACACCAACTGGTACAAAATATACTTCACTTGTGGAAAAGGGGCAAGAAAGTGTCTGCAGCAGCTTCTCTGCTTGCTGAAAACACAGGGAACAAACAGGGTTTGTGTCTTTAGAAAACCAACACAGCAACAGCAAAGCATAGTGTTCTACATAGCTCTTCCATGGAAAACAAGCAATTTAGATCCTAAAACCTTTGCTCTTGCTCTGCAGACAAGGAATACACCAACTGGTACAAAATATACTTCACTTGTGGAAAAGGGGCAAGAAAGTGTCTGCAGCAGCTTCTCTGCTTGCTGAAAACACAGGGAACAAACAGGGTTTGTGTCTTGAGAAAACCAACACAGCAACAGCAAAGCACAGTGTTCTACATATCTCTTCCAAGGAAATCCAGCAATTTAGGTCCTAAAACCTTTGCTCCTGCTCTCCAGACGAGGAATACACCAACTGGTACAAAATATACTTCACTAGTGGAAAAGGAGCAAGAAAGTGTCTGCAGCAGCTTCTCTGCTTGCTGAAAACACAGAGAACAAACAGGGTTTGTGTCTTTAGAAAACCAACACAGCAACAGCAAAGCATAGTGTTCTACATAGCTCTTCCATGGAAAACAAGCAATTTAGATCCTAAAACCTTTGCTCTTGCTCTGCAGACGAGGAACACACCAACTGGTACAAAATATACTTCACTTGTGGAAAAGGGGCAAGAAAGTGTCTGCAGCAGCTTCTCTGCTTGCTGAAAACACAGGGAACAAACAGGGTTTGTGTCTTGAGAAAACCAACACAGCAACAGCAAAGCACAGTCTTCTACATATCTCTTCCATGGAAATCAAGCAATTTAGGTCCTAAACCTTTGCTCTTGCTTTGCAGACGAGGAATACACCAACTGGTACAAAATATACTTCACTTGTGGAAAAGGGGCAAGAAAGTGTCTGCAGCAGCTTCTCTGCTTGCTGAAAACACAGGGAACAACAGGGTTTGTGTCTTGAGAAAACCAACACAGCAACAGCAAAGCACAGTGTTCTACATATCTCTTCCAAGGAAATCAAGCAATTTAGGTCCTAAAACCTTTGCTCCTGCTCTCCAGACGAGGAATACACCAACTGGTACAAAATATACTTCACTAGTGGAAAAGGGGCAAGAAAGTGTCTGCAGCAGCTTCTCTGCTTGCTGAAAACACAGAGAACAAACAGGGCTTGTGTCTTGAGAAAACAAACACAGCAACCGAAAACCATAGTGTTCTACATAGCTCTTCCATGGAAAACAAGCAATTTAGATCCTAAAACCTTTGCTCTTGCTCTGCAGACGAGGAATACACCAACTGGTACAAAATATACTTCACTTGTGGAAAAGGGGCAAGAAAGTGTCTGCAGCAGCTTTTCTGCTCGCTGGAAACACATACAACCAACAAGACTTGTGTCTTGAGAAAACCAACACAGTAACAGCAAAGCATAGTGTTCTACAGAGCTCTTCCATGGAAATCAAGCAATTTTAGTCCTAAAACCTTTGCTCTTGCTTTGCAGACGAGGAACACACCAACTGGTACAAAATATACGTCAGTAGTGGAGAAAGCAGGTACGTGTCTTCAAGAGCTTCTCTGCTTGCTGAAAACACAGGGAACAAACAGGGCTTGTGTGTTTAGAAAACCAACACAGCAACAGCAAAGACTAGTGTTCTTAATAGCTCTTCCATGGAAATCAAGCAATTTAGGTCCTAACACCTTTGCTCTTGCTCTGCAGACGAGGAATACACCAACTGGTACAAAATATACTTCACTTGTGGAAAAGGGGCAAGAAAGTGTCTGCAGCAGCTTCTCTGCTCGCTGAAAACACAGGGAACAAACAGGGTTTGTGTCTTGAGAAAACCAACACAGCAACAGCAAAGCACAGTGTTCTACATATCTCTTCCAAGGAAATCAAGCAATTTAGGTCCTAAAACCTTTGCTCTTGCTCTGCAGACAAGGAATAAACCAACTGGTACAAAATATACTTCACTTGTGGAAAAGGGGCAAGAAAGTGTCTGCAGCAGCTTCTCTGCTTGCTGAAAACACAGGGAACAAACAGGGTTTGTGTCTTTAGAAAACCAACACAGCAACAGCAAAGCATAGTGTTCTACATAGCTCTTCCATGGAAAACAAGCCATTTAGATCCTAAAACCTTTGCTCTTGCTCTGCAGACGAGGAATACACCAACTGGTACAAAATATACTTCACTTGTGGAAAAGGGGCAAGAAAGTGTCTGCAGCAGCTTCTCTGCTTGCTGAAAACACAGGGAACAAACAGGGTTTGTGTCTTGAGAAAACCAACACAGCAACAGCAAAGCACAGTGTTCTACATATCTCTTCCAAGGAAATCAAGCAATTTAGGTCCTAAAACCTTTGCTCCTGCTCTCCAGACGAGGAATACACCAACTGGTACAAAATATACTTCACTTGTGGAAAAGGAGCAAGAAAGTGTCTGCAGCAGCTTCTCTGCTTGCTGAAAACACAGAGAACAAACAGGGCTTGTGTCTTGAGAAAACAAACACAGCAACAGCAAAGCATAGTGTTCTACATAGCTCTTCCATGGAAAACAAGCAATTTAGATCCTAAAACCTTTGCTCTTGCTCTGCAGACGAGGAATACACCAACTGGTACAAAATATACTTCACTTGTGGAAAAGGGGCAAGAAAGTGTCTGCAGCAGCTTTTCTGCTCGCTGGAAACACATACAACTAACAAGGCTTGTGTCTTGAGAAAAACCAACACAGTAATAGCAAAGCACAGTGTTCTACATATCTCTTCCAAGGAAATCAAGCAATTTAGGTCCTAAAACCTTTGCTCCTGCTCGCCAGACGAGGAATACACCAACTGGTACAAAATATACGTCAGTAGTGGAGAAAGCAGGTACGTGTCTTCAAGAGCTTCTCTGCTCGCTGCAAGTACAGAGAACAAACAGGGTTTGTTTCTTGAGAAAACCAACACAGCAACAGCAAAGCATAGTGTTCTACAGAGCTCTTCCATGGAAATCAAGCAATTTAGGTCCTAACACATTTGCTCTTGCTTTGCAGACGAGGAACACACCAACTGGTACAAAATATACTTCACTTGTGGAAAAGGGGCAAGAAAGTGTCTGCAGCAGCTTCTCTGCTTGCTGCAAACACAGACAACCAACAGGACTTGTGTCTTGAGAAAACAAACACAGCAACAGCAAAGCATAGTGTTCTACATAGCTCTTCCATGGAAAACAAGCAATTTAGATCCTAAAACCTTTGCTCTTGCTCTGCAGACGAGGAATACACCAACTGGTACAAATATACTTCACTTGTGGAAAAGGGGCAAGAAAGTGTCTGCAGCAGCTTCTCTGCTTGCTGAAAACACAGGGAACAAACAGGGTTTGTGTCTTGAGAAACCAACACAGCAACAGCAAAGCACAGTGTTCTACATATCTCTTCCAAGGAAATCAAGCAATTTAGGTCCTAAAACCTTTGCTCTTGCTCTGCAGACGAGGAATACACCAACTGGTACAAAATATACTTCACTTGTGGAAAAGGGGCAAGAAAGTGTCTGCAGCAGCTTCTCTGCTTGCTGAAAACACAGGGAACAAACAGGGTTTGTGTCTTTAGAAAACCAACACAGCAACAGCAAAGCACAGTGTTCTACATATCTCTTCCAAGGAAATCCAGCAATTTAGGTCCTAAAACCTTTGCTCCTGCTCTCCAGACGAGGAATACACCAACTGGTACAAAATATACTTCACTAGTGGAAAAGGAGCAAGAAAGTGTCTGCAGCAGCTTCTCTGCTTGCTGAAAACACAGAGAACAAACAGGGTTTGTGTCTTTAGAAAACCAACACAGCAACAGCAAAGCATAGTGTTCTACATAGCTCTTCCATGGAAAACAAGCAATTTAGATCCTAAAACCTTTGCTCTTGCTCTGCAGACGAGGAACACACCAACTGGTACAAAATATACTTCACTTGTGGAAAAGGGGCAAGAAAGTGTCTGCAGCAGCTTCTCTGCTTGCTGAAAACACAGGGAACAAACAGGGTTTGTGTCTTGAGAAAACCAACACAGCAACAGCAAAGCACAGTCTTCTACATATCTCTTCCATGGAAAACAAGCAATTTAGATCCTAAAACCTTTGCTCTTGCTCTGCAGACGAGGAATACACAAACTGGTACAAAATATACTTCACTAGTGGAAAAGGAGCAAGAAAGTGTCTGCAGCAGCTTCTCTGCTTGCTGAAAACACAGAGAACAAACAGGGCTTGTGTCTTGAGAAAACCAACACAGTAACAGCAAAGCATAGTGTTCTACATAGCTCTTCCTTGGAAAACAAGCAATTTAGATCCTAAAACCTTTGCTCTTGCTCTGCAGACGAGGAATACACCAACTGGTACAAAATATACTTCACTTGTGGAAAAGGGGCAAGAAAGTGTCTGCAGCAGCTTCTCTGCTCGCTGGAAACACATACAACTAACAAGGCTTGTGTCTTGAGAAAACCAACACAGTAACAGCAAAGCACAGTGTTCTACATATCTCTTCCAAGGAAATCAAGCAATTTAGGTCCTAAAACCTTTGCTCCTGCTCTCCAGACGAGGAATACACCAACTGGTACAAAATATACGTCAGTAGTGGAGAAAGCAGGTACGTGTCTTCAAGAGCTTCTCTGCTCGCTGCAAGTACAGAGAACAAACAGGGTTTGTTTCTTGAGAAAACCGACACAGCAACAGCAAAGCATAGTGTTCTACGTAGCTCTTCCATGGAAATCAAGCAATTTAGGTCCTAACACCTTTGCTCTTGCTCTGCAGACGAGGAATACACAACTGGTACAAAATATACTTCACTTGTGGAAAAGGGGCAAGAAAGTGTCTGCAGCAGCTTCTCTGCTTGCTGAAAACACAGGGAGCATACAGGGTTTGTGTCTTGAGAAAACCAACACAGCAACAGCAAAGCACAGTGTTCTACATATCTCTTCCAAGGAAATCAAGCAATTTAGGTCCTAAAACCTTTGCTCTTGCTCTGCAGACAAGGAATAAACCAACTGGTACAAAATATACTTCACTTGTGGAAAAGGGGCAAGAAAGTGTCTGCAGCAGCTTCTCTGCTTGCTGAAAACACAGGGAACAAACAGGGTTTGTGTCTTTAGAAAACCAACACAGCAACAGCAAAGCATAGTGTTCTACATAGCTCTTCCATGGAAAACAAGCAATTTAGATCCTAAAACCTTTGCTCTTGCTCTGCAGACGAGGAATACACCAACTGGTACAAAATATACTTCACTTGTGGAAAAGGAGCAAGAAAGTGTCTGCAGCAGCTTCTCTGCTTGCTGAAAACACAGGGAACAAACAGGGTTTGTGTCTTGAGAAAACCAACACAGCAACAGCAAAGCACAGTGTTCTACATATCTCTTCCAAGGAAATCAAGCAATTTAGGTCCTAAAACCTTTGCTCCTGCTCTCCAGACGAGGAATACACCAACTGGTACAAAATATACTTCACTAGTGGAAAAGGAGCAAGAAAGTGTCTGCAGCAGCTTCTCTGCTTGCTGAAAACACAGGGAACAAACAGGGCTTGTGTCTTGAGAAAACAAACACAGCAACCGAAAACCATAGTGTTCTACATAGCTCTTCCATGGAAAACAAGCAATTTAGATCCTAAAACCTTTGCTCTTGCTCTGCAGACGAGGAATACACCAACTGGTACAAAATATACTTCACTTGTGGAAAAGGGGAAGAAAGTGTCTGCAGCAGCTTTTCTGCTCGCTGGAAACACATACAACTAACAAGGCTTGTGTCTTGAGAAAACCAACACAGTAACAGCAAAGCACAGTGTTCTACATATCTCTTCCAAGGAAATCAAGC
The DNA here is from genome assembly GCF_021018805.1 of Prinia subflava. Taxonomy (NCBI): domain Eukaryota; kingdom Metazoa; phylum Chordata; class Aves; order Passeriformes; family Cisticolidae; genus Prinia; species Prinia subflava. Next base: position 4,775 of record NW_026960680.1, on the reverse strand, counting down.
AATTTAGGTCCTAAAACCTTTGCTCCTGCTCGCCAGACGAGGAATACACCAACTGGTACAAAATATACGTCAGTAGTGGAGAAAGCAGGTACGTGTCTTCAAGAGCTTCTCTGCTCGCTGCAAGTACAGAGAACAAACAGGGTTTGTTTCTTGAGAAAACCAACACAGCAACAGCAAAGCATAGTGTTCTACAGAGCTCTTCCATGGAAATCAAGCAATTTAGGTCCTAACACATTTGCTCTTGCTTTGCAGACGAGGAACACACCAACTGGTACAAAATATACTTCACTTGTGGAAAAGGGGCAAGAAAGTGTCTGCAGCAGCTTCTCTGCTTGCTGCAAACACAGACAACCAACAGGACTTGTGTCTTGAGAAAACAAACACAGCAACAGCAAAGCATAGTGTTCTACATAGCTCTTCCATGGAAAACAAGCAATTTAGATCCTAAAACCTTTGCTCTTGCTCTGCAGACGAGGAATACACCAACTGGTACAAAATATACTTCACTTGTGGAAAAGGGGCAAGAAAGTGTCTGCAGCAGCTTCTCTGCTTGCTGAAAACACAGGGAACAAACAGGGTTTGTGTCTTGAGAAACCAACACAGCAACAGCAAAGCACAGTGTTCTACATATCTCTTCCAAGGAAATCAAGCAATTTAGGTCCTAAAACCTTTGCTCTTGCTCTGCAGACAAGGAATACACCAACTGGTACAAAATATACTTCACTTGTGGAAAAGGGGCAAGAAAGTGTCTGCAGCAGCTTCTCTGCTTGCTGAAAACACAGGGAACAAACAGGGTTTGTGTCTTTAGAAAACCAAAACAGCAACAGCAAAGCATAGTGTTCTACATAGCTCTTCCATGGAAAACAAGCAATTTAGATCCTAAAACCTTTGCTCTTGCTCTGCAGACGAGGAATACACCAACTGGTACAAAATATACTTCACTTGTGGAAAAGGGGCAAGAAAGTGTCTGCAGCAGCTTCTCTGCTTGCTGAAAACACAGGGAACAAACAGGGTTTGTGTCTTGAGAAAACCAACACAGCAACAGCAAAGCACAGTGTTCTACATATCTCTTCCAAGGAAATCCAGCAATTTAGGTCCTAAAACCTTTGCTCCTGCTCTCCAGACGAGGAATACACCAACTGGTACAAAATATACTTCACTAGTGGAAAAGGAGCAAGAAAGTGTCTGCAGCAGCTTCTCTGCTTGCTGAAAACACAGAGAACAAACAGGGTTTGTGTCTTTAGAAAACCAACACAGCAACAGCAAAGCATAGTGTTCTACATAGCTCTTCCATGGAAAACAAGCAATTTAGATCCTAAAACCTTTGCTCTTGCTCTGCAGACGAGGAACACACCAACTGGTACAAAATATACTTCACTTGTGGAAAAGGGGCAAGAAAGTGTCTGCAGCAGCTTCTCTGCTTGCTGAAAACACAGGGAACAAACAGGGTTTGTGTCTTGAGAAAACCAACACAGCAACAGCAAAGCACAGTCTTCTACATATCTCTTCCATGGAAATCAAGCAATTTAGGTCCTAAAACCTTTGCTCTTGCTTTGCAGACGAGGAACACACCAACTGGTACAAAATATACTTCACTTGTGAAAAAGGGGCAAGAAAGTGTCTGCAGCAGCTTCTCTGCTTGCTGAAAACACAGGGAACAAACAGGGTTTGTGTCTTGAGAAAACCAACACAGCAACAGCAAAGCATAGTGTTCTACATAGCTCTTCCATGGAAAACAAGCAATTTAGATCCTAAAACCTTTGCTCTTGCTCTGCAGACGAGGAATACACCAACTGGTACAAAATATACTTCACTAGTGGAAAAGGAGCAAGAAAGTGTCTGCAGCAGCTTTTCTGCTTGCTGAAAACACATACAACCAACAAGACTTGTGTCTTGAGAAAACCAACACAGCAACCGAAAACCATAGTGTTCTACATAGCTCTTCCATGGAAAACAAGCAATTTAGATCCTAAAACCTTTGCTCTTGCTCTGCAGACGAGGAATACACCAACTGGTACAAAATATACTTCACTTGTGGAAAAGGGGCAAGAAAGTGTCTGCAGCAGCTTTTCTGCTCGCTGGAAACACATACAACCAACAAGACTTGTGTCTTGAGAAAACCAACACAGTAACAGCAAGCATAGTGTTCTACAGAGCTCTTCCATGGAAATCAAGCAATTTTAGTCCTAAAACCTTTGCTCTTGCTTTGCAGACGAGGAACACACCAACTGGTACAAAATATACGTCAGTAGTGGAGAAAGCAGGTACGTGTCTTCAAGAGCTTCTCTGCTTGCTGAAAACACAGGGAACAAACAGGGCTTGTGTGTTTAGAAAACCAACACAGCAACAGCAAAGCATAGTGTTCTTAATAGCTCTTCCAATGAAATCAAGCAATTTAGGTCCTAAAACCTTTGATCCGTCTCTGCAGACGAGGAACACACCAACTGGTACAAAATATACTTCACTTGTGAAAAAGGGGCAAGAAAGTGTCTGCAGCAGCTTCTCTGCTTGCTGCAAACACAGACAACAAACAGGACTTGTGTCTTGAGAAAACCAACACAGCAACAGCAAAGCATAGTGTTCTACAGAGCTCTTCCATGGAAAACAAGCAATTTAGATCCTAAAACCTTTGCTCTTGCTCTGCAGACGAGGAAATACACAAACTGGTACAAAATATACTTCACTAGTGGAAAAGGAGCAAGAAAGTGTCTGCAGCAGCTTCTCTGCTTGCTGAAAACACAGAGAACAAACAGGGCTTGTGTCTTGAGAAAACCAACACAGCAACAGCAAAGCACAGTGTTCTACATATCTCTTCCAAGGAAATCAAGCAATTTAGATCCTAAAACCTTTGCTCTTGCTCTGCAGACGAGGAATACACCAACTGGTACAAAATATACTTCACTTGTGGAAAAGGGGCAAGAAAGTGTCTGCAGCAGCTTCTCTGCTTGCTGAAAACACAGGGAACAAACAGGGTTTGTGTCTTGAGAAAACCAACACAGCAACAGCAAAGCACAGTGTTCTACATATCTCTTCCAAGGAAATCCAGCAATTTAGGTCCTAAAACCTTTGCTCCTGCTCTCCAGACGAGGAATACACCAACTGGTACAAAATATACTTCACTAGTGGAAAAGGAGCAAGAAAGTGTCTGCAGCAGCTTCTCTGCTTGCTGAAAACACAGAGAACAAACAGGGTTTGTGTCTTTAGAAAACCAACACAGCAACAGCAAAGCATAGTGTTCTACATAGCTCTTCCATGGAAAACAAGCAATTTAGATCCTAAAACCTTTGCTCTTGCTCTGCAGACGAGGAACACACCAACTGGTACAAAATATACTTCACTTGTGGAAAAGGGGCAAGAAAGTGTCTGCAGCAGCTTCTCTGCTTGCTGAAAACACAGGGGAACAAACAGGGTTTGTGTCTTGAGAAAACCAACACAGCAACAGCAAAGCACAGTCTTCTACATATCTCTTCCATGGAAATCAAGCAATTTAGGTCCTAAAACCTTTGCTCTTGCTTTGCAGACGAGGAACACACCAACTGGTACAAAATATACTTCACTTGTGAAAAAGGGGCAAGAAAGTGTCTGCAGCAGCTTCTCTGCTTGCTGAAAACACAGGGAACAAACAGGGTTTGTGTCTTGAGAAAACCAACACAGCAACAGCAAAGCATAGTGTTCTACATAGCTCTTCCATGGAAAACAAGCAATTTAGATCCTAAAACCTTTGCTCTTGCTCTGCAGACGAGGAATACACCAACTGGTACAAAATATACTTCACTTGTGGAAAAGGAGCAAGAAAGTGTCTGCAGCAGCTTCTCTGCTTGCTGAAAACACAGAGAACAAACAGGGCTTGTGTCTTGAGAAAAACCAACACAGTAACAGCAAAGCATAGTGTTCTACATAGCTCTTCCATGGAAAACAAGCAATTTAGATCCTAAAACCTTTGCTCTTGCTCTGCAGACGAGGAATACACCAACTGGTACAAAATATACTTCACTTGTGGAAAAGGGGCAAGAAAGTGTCTGCAGCAGCTTCTCTGCTGGCTGGAAACACATACAACTAACAAGGCTTGTGTCTTGAGAAAACCAACACAGTAACAGCAAAGCACAGTGTTCTACATATCTCTTCCAAGGAAATCAAGCAATTTAGGTCCTAAAACCTTTGCTCCTGCTCTCCAGACGAGGAATACACCAACAGGTACAAAATATACGTCAGTAGTGGAGAAAGCAGGTACGTGTCTTCAAGAGCTTCTCTGCTCGCTGCAAGTACAGAGAACAAACAGGGTTTGTTTCTTGAGAAAACCGACACAGCAACAGCAAAGCATAGTGTTCTACGTAGCTCTTCCATGGAAATCAAGCAATTTAGGTCCTAACACCTTTGCTCTTGCTCTGCAGACGAGGAATACACCAACTGGTACAAAATATACTTCACTTGTGGAAAAGGGGCAAGAAAGTGTCTGCAGCAGCTTCTCTGCTTGCTGAAAACACAGGGAACAAACAGGGTTTGTGTCTTGAGAAAACCAACACAGCAACAGCAAAGCACAGTGTTCTACATATCTCTTCCAAGGAAATCAAGCAATTTAGGTCCTAAAACCTTTGCTCTTGCTCTGCAGACAAGGAATAAACCAACTGGTACAAAATATACTTCACTTGTGGAAAAGGGGCAAGAAAGTGTCTGCAGCAGCTTCTCTGCTTGCTGAAAACACAGGGAACAAACAGGGTTTGTGTCTTTAGAAAACCAACACAGCAACAGCAAAGCATAGTGTTCTACATAGCTCT